>NC_083566.1:11196638-11499668 GCF_019925205.1 Metopolophium dirhodum
GTAATATAAATTAAAACATCTAGTGAACACATAAAAAATCAAAAGTGAGATCCATTAATACATCACTTTATCCCTTAAGCTAATAGACTTTGTAAATATAAATATAAAGGTTTTTCTCCAGGAAAAATGTTTTGTTTAAAAATCAAACGAATAAAAATACTTTTTAGTTATTTAGGAGTGAGAGTCAGTCCTGATATAAAAAAAAAATATAAACCTAGAAACATTTCATTTTACTTTTCTTTTTCTATATATATATATTGACGTCTTTCGTTTTAAAAAACTATTGAAACCCGTCTTGGATGATTTAAATTTTCTAAAGAAAACGATCATTCATTTGATGAACTAAACGCTGATTTTGATCTCCTGAAACCAAAAATAAATGGTGAATGTAAATTTGTTTACTATATAACCAAATATTTCTTATGGAATTACCTTGATCGTTAGTATTTGGTAAATCATTGTTGCCCATCATTGGGCAGCAAAACTGATTGTCATTGTAATGATTGTTATTGTTGATTGTAGTAATGGGTTTGTACTTGTCACCGAATGGCGGACACAATTCAGTAGGCATTGGCACTTGTGATGGATGAGGAGCTTGTGGTGAAGTACAGTTAATCAATGACATAGGACTCATATTGAATATGTTTGGATGTAACTTCAGATCAGGAAGTTTGACCACCACAGGTGTCTGAAAAACTTGAATGTTAGTACAACACAAAATATACACAAACATTTTTATTTGTTATTTCAATGACACACTAATTTATAAGTTCAGATACAATTAAATCGCTCCCGAGAGTTGATCACATGAATTGATTTTTGTCTACCAAGCAAGCTGCACTAAGAAGTCTGGAAGTTCAATAAGAACCTCGACAGACTTCTCGACATACTATGCAGAGTAATATCAAACATCAGCTCGGCCTATTGAAATATCATCATGTTCTATATAAATTATTACATTTAAGTATATTAACTTCTTCAGTCATAATTTAAAGTTGATCATATAAAAACAAGTTTAGTGAACAAAAAAAAAACCAAATTTTTCAAGTAAACATGTCACAACCAATTTCTATCACACAAGACAAAAAGCTCATCATAATATAATACTTTGTTTAGACAGTTAAATTAATACATTTTTTTAAATAAAATAGCTATAATATACTAATTAAGAATAAAACATGTAATTGATTTATTTGTACTTAATGTCTAACACAGATTTTATGAAAGCTAAGATCAAATATTAACTACTTTTTTTATTAAAATTATTATTCTTATTAAAACCTATCGGACATTTTTATTGTAACAAACTTTCAAATTTAAGTTGAATATCAGAAACTCATTGAGATTTTAAAGTTTTTATCGATCATTAAATAATCTATAACTTTAAAATCAAAAATATACACAAGCAATTATGTACGAGTACTATAAATAATAACTTTCGCAATTTTGATTTGTTTTCTACATTTAAATGTTGTCAACACACTAGAAGTTAACTGATATCGTAAAACCAACAAATATCAACCAACCGATAATTAATATAAATTTTAGTTCAGATATTATAAAATCGCTCCCGAGAGTTGATCACATGAATTGATATTTGCCTACCAAGCAAGCTGCACATGAACTCTGAAAGTTGATTCTGATTCTCGGCATACTATACACAGTAAGCAAATATCTATCATCAGCTCGGCCTATTGAAATATCATCATGTCTTTATTTTGATCAATAATATAAAAATATTCCCTAACAAATCACTTAAGTCATCAAATTGTTATTGTATATTTATTAGGATAAATAAAAATATAAAATGCATATTTAAAAAAAAATTAGTTTCCATAATGTAGGTTTCTCATTTAATAATATAAATAATTACTCATTAACATTTTGTACGTAAATAGTAGATAAATTGGTAAATAAATATATAAAAATCAGAATTTGGGATTAAGCATATAATAATAAGTTTGTTAAACAATGGAAAACTGGACAAAACAAGTCAACAGATCTACCATGTCACAACCCATTTTTATCATATGGCCCCCAGGCTCATCATATTTTCTACATTAGTTAGTTACATCTAACCATATAATTTCAACTGGTATGACATATTCTAATACTTGAATTGTTTAAGTAAATGTACAAATAATAAAGAACAAAAAGGTTAACTATTAAAACTTAAAAATTATTTTGTAGTGTTGGTCAGTTTACTAAATCGCTTCCGAGAATGATCACGCAAATAATGTTTTTAACAGATTAAATATAGCTCAATGTTGGGAAAATAATCTCAACCAACAGATTTACATAAAACCTTGTTTAATACATCAAGTCAGACTCGGCCTGGTATCATCATTTTCAACATTTATATACATTTATATTTGAATATTATGTTAAATAATAATAAAACTAATATGAATAACTATATATGCTTCACGCTTTATGTACTTAGTACAGTAAAATCTTGTTATGTCAAAAATCAAGGGAAACAGAAAAAAAAGTTTTGACATCAAAATGTTTGAAGTATTGGGGTTTATTGTGATGGTAATTATTTCAAGGGCATTTCAATTGAGTTTGGCATTACAAAAAATTGGAGATATTGATGTTCAACATAACAAGAATCTATACTCTGTCCAACAAGAGAATGAGCCGGTACAGTGTGCATCCCCCCACGTCACTTTGCTATTGAAACTGATTCCTCTATGGCAGGATGTTGCGTGGAGGAAACAGTTTTGGTCGGTGTGCGGTTCTCTTGCTGGACAGACCATTCTGTAGTTTCTTTTTAATATTGTAAACTGTGTATTCAAGAAGGACACGTTTACACATTACTATTTCTTTAAGATTAACTTAGAACAGTGCAAGTTATATTAATATTTCAATATCAACAAATAAAATATTTTATTTTAAACAACATTTTAAAATCTATTTTGTCTTTATACTTATTAAATTATATTTTACTGCATAATGAGAATAATATCAAAGCATTAATTAAGAATAATTTTAACTGCTACAACTTCCAAGATCTGACTATTATTAGGAAACAACATTTAATTATTAAGCTTATGGTAGTCAAGTTATACGAGTTAATAAGTTGTGCTACAGTTGTAATATTATTTTAAACTTTAGAAAAATAATGTACTTTATTTAGAATGCATTGATTCAACGAAGCATTACACATTTCGGGATTATGGCCTCATATGGCTTATGGTCCACAAATAGAAAAATAGTAAACCAAAACTAAAACTCAACTTTTCCACACATGTGATTATAAGATTATATAAGTTATTTTTAAAAACACTAACACTGTATTATTTTAATTCTGTTTTCTCTGTGTAGACCCAGCTTCAGAACACATAATTAAGGGATGCTATTTTTTCAACCAGACAAATTCAAATAATTTATGAATATACACAGTCGTTTTTGGTGTATAAGGTACATCAGAGTAAAACTATAGTATGATCATTACCTTATTCTCGTCTGGTAGCAAAACATTGTTTTCTCTTAAATTCTCATTGTGGTTCATTAAGCTCATATCAGGCTTACTATAATTATTCTTTGTCATTTGATCTGGCATGGGCGATTTAATTATACTGTTAGGCAAATGAATACCTACACCTGTTTGATAAGTGTTAAGTCAGGTTTTTAATCATTATCATAAAAATATATTTATTAAACAAATATAATATACATAAAATGTTCTTACTGGCAAGTTCTCTGTTGAGTATGATGTAACGTTTGGGCGGCTTGTTTTCAATGAGGACTGTGTGCGGAATACTGGTTATCAGTGCCATTACGGACTGATATCCGTAAACAGCTGGCTGAATGGCGGTGCCAAACAGACGCAAGTAAGCAGCTTCAAGGGATGTCAACAACAATCGACCATCTGAGATCATTAACAAACGATACATATCTTGGGCGAACAATTGCAAAGGAGTCAATTGTACATATTCTTCTCCAAATTTAGTCTTGACGATCTAAACACAAGTTTTGCTGTTGTAAAATATGTCTGAAAATATCACTGATCCCTCTCTGCTGTTACCTTTATAGTTTCACCAAGTTTCTCCTGCATAGTTTCAATGTTTATAGATTCGCCAAACATTGTTTGGTACACAGACTGAAACTGCAAAACAGACATCTTGTCATTGGACGAGTGTTCCATCAGTACACGGCGAACTTTTAGAGACAACCTTTGGGCTTCTTTACGGTCCACAGCTATCAAAAACAGCTCACCGTGATTGTCCACCACCTTTAGTAATGCAACAAATGTTTAACATGATTAGAAAAAAAATCATACCGTCTATACTCTGTACACGAGCCTGTACTAATTTGCACCAAAATAAATACAGATTGAACTACAAATTTTATGAACTAACTTACTATGTTTTATATTTTGTGCTAATCAACAGTTTAAAATTTTGCTTTTAAAAATAAAATAGTTAAAATAATTTTATTTAAAAAAAAAATGTTAAGAATATTGATTAGAACATAATATTATACTACATAGTAAGTTAGTTAATTACATTAGTCAGTTTTAATGTTGCAGTAAACCTAACCTGTGTATCATGCAATTGAAATCACCGTTGGTAATCCAAAAAGTAGTATTTAATTTGCAACAAAATGTAAACTGATTAGTCTAGATTGAACTAATGTTATTTCTAATTTGTTTAACTAATGTATTCACAAAAATCAACAATGTTCACAAATATTTATACCTGTCTACCCAAGAACAGCTGTAAGGAAGTGTTCTTAATACAACTATTATGGCATTGCCTATGCATTCATCAACATACAAGTTCAAATCTTCAGTATGAAGAGTATGACATTCATTGCGAGTTAATTCTCTAAATCAATCATCCGAAAGTATCTAACACCAAACAATTTATTGCTTTCCTACAATGATAGTTCTTTGTTTTTTAGTCTATTATTGATTAAAATATCATATTATATATCTTAACAATCGAAATTTAGATTAGTATTTTTGTGTTAGTAATTATCTTCTCATTATATGCAACATGGATATTTGGACATTATTAACTAATAAGTATATAATTAAATAGTATAATACCCAGTACCCACTAAATTGTAAGTACATGAATTTGTAGGCGGTGTTCAGCCGGAAATGTATTGCAAAAATATGACTAGCGTCAGCTTCGATATCATATCGTTATCCGTAAATTATTTTGAATAGTAAACATAATTTTCATATTGTGCAAATATATTTTAATTTTGTCATTTATGGAGCATACTACAAATCTTTTTTTCTTATTATTAAAATTACACACATGTAACAATCTGTAACACATGTCTTCAATCTCCTATGTTTTGATATTATATTTTATCTTACCTTGACAGCATCATCAAGCTTTTGTAACAGTTCGATGAGTGTCTCACATTCATATACGGAAGGTTTAAGAGCATAGCCATACTGCCACAAGAAGGCGTTTTGTAATTGACTAATTTGCAGTGGATAAACAGCCAATGCGGCCAACTGATCACCAAGCACATTTTGTTTCACATCAGTCGTCAATGACACGCGGCGCTCTCCTTCCAAATCGTCTTCGATCTATAATAAACATCATTGTTTAACAAATGCAAAATTAACATTGAACATATTATACTAATTTTCAACAAATATAGTATACAAATAGATAATCAAATTTTTTAAATAAAAACATAAAACAATTGTTCACAATATATTATGCAACTATAAATTTTTTTTGGGGGGGAGGGTACTGTAGGTTTTGAATACGTATGTTTGTTTTGGCAGAATGTTTAAGTGGGTACCCGTAAGTATCTGCCATGCCCGGGTGGGAGATGGCGGCCTCTCCCTCCGTACACCGAGACTGCCCGAAGAAAAATGCTGCCCGTGGCCGAGTTTGAACCGGTGATTAAGGCATCGCAACCTTAGTCCACTCAGCCACTTCGTCCCCCACTATAAAAATTATATTGATTATTGACTCCCTAATAAAAGAAAAATATTTAAATAGTTTTAGTTATCCTCTCAAATTATACGATTTGAATAATTATAAAAAAAAAAATTTTTTTAATAGATAAGTTAACTCATATTGGGTTTTAAAATTCAAACATTTTTTTCTGGAGTTAAAAGTTTTAAGTTGAACAAATAAACAAAATAATCCATGTAATATTTTAATAATAAACCTAAAGCATAACGATAGTTGGGAATTATAATAAATTAATGAGTTTATAGGAGGATCCTGTGTAATACACAGTATTTCTGAGGAACACGAAACACACATACATAACACAGAACGAAAAATGAACGCCACCCTCCGTTCAAAAGCCATAACATAAAAAAAAATTTAACACTCAACAGTTTGGAAATCCAAATGTTTCTTAGTATTTGCAACGTTGAACATTTTCTGTAAATCATTATGTGGTAACTTGAACAATTACAAGTATCACACAAACCAACACCGGAATACACAAAAAAAAAACCATCTGAAAATACCTTTACAATGTGCGGTATTGATTCGAACAGTTCGATCAATTTTGTGAATCCAAAATCAGCTACTTTACACTGATGACCAAAATGGTGATGGTAAGAAGGTATGAACTTATTAAATAACAGACAACACTGCGGGGCATGACTTAACAACTCTATTACCTAGATAAATGTTTATTATTATTGTTTCAAAATTTGATTGGGCCAAGTCTTGAGTCAAGAAATTCGTTGTCAAATCAAATCTCCCTGAAATTGTTACTGAAAACTCACTTCTTTAGCAAAGGCTTTGGTGCGTTCAATTTCTTCTGGAGTCTGTTCTCGTTTAGGGATTGCCACTGATTTTTGACCATCCAGATGACCGATGACGACGGTATTTTCTGATACTTGCGTTAATAGATCATCAAGAGAACACAAGCCATAATCGACTGGATCAAAAGCACGTCCCACTATGACAATTGGGTTGTTGAACAAGAACTTTTTTGGAACTTCGCTTTTATAAAATCGGTACTTCGCTTTTGTCCAAGTTTTCGGGAACTCAACTCTTTTGGAACTCAACTTTTTTAGGAACTTACCTTTTATAAAATCGGAACTTAACTTTTTAGGAACTTAACTTTTTTGGAACTCAACTTTTTTGGAACTTGCCTTTTATAAAATCGGAACTTAACTTTTTAGGAACTTAACTTTTTTGGAACTCAACTTTTTTGGAACTTACCTTTTATAAAATCGGAACTTAACTTTTTAGGAACTTAACTTTTCTGGAACAGCTTTTTTGGAACTCAACTTTTTTGGAACTCAACTTTTTTGAACTTAACTTTTATAAAATCGGTACTTAACTTTTTCGGAACTCCATTTTTCTAGAACAGCTTTTTGGAACTTAACTTTTTTGAAACTCAACTTTTCTGGAACAGCTTTTTTGGAACTCAACTTTTATAAAATCGGTACTTAACTTTTTCGGAACTCCATTTTTCTGGAACAGCTTTTTGGAACTCAACTTTTTTGGAACTTACCTTTTATAAAATCGGAACTTTGGAACTCAACTTTTTTGGAACTTAACTTTTATAAAATCGGAACTTAACTTTTTTGGAACTCAACTTTTTTGAACTTAACTTTTATAAAATCGGAACGAACTTTTTTTGGAACTCAACTTTTTTGAACTTAACTTTTCTAAAATCGGAACTTTTTTGGAACTCAACTTTTTTGAACTTAACTTTTATAAAATCGGAACTAACTATTTTGGAACTCAACTTTTTTTGAACTGAACTTTTCTAAAATCGGAACTAACTTTTTTGGAACTCAACTTTTTTGGAAATCAACTTTTTTTGGAACTTACCTTTTGTCCAAGTTTTTTGAAACTGACCTTTTTTGGAACTTAACTTTTATAAAATCGGAACTTAATATTTTTGATCCAACAAAGTTGTTAAAAATCTCCCTACCAAAATAATTGTTCATCATCTATCACATTTTTATAATGCTGCCCTTCGCCTATCTTACTTCCCAACTACTTGGAAATCATCATTCATTGTCACTGTACTCACACCTGGTAAGCCCCCAGAACAACCCTTCTCGTTCCGGCCTATTAGCCTTCTACCGGTTCTTGGAAAAATATTAGAAAAAGTCATCCTCAAGCGCATCACTACCATTGCGTAATTGAACAACAGTATTCCAAACTTCCAGTTTGGTTTCCACAACCCATCAACTTCACCGTGTAGTGGACACCATCTCAACAGCACTCGAAACCAAAAAATACTGCGCTGGAGTCTTTTTAGACGTTGCGAAAGCATTTGATACCGTCTGGCACGAAGGTCTTCTTTTTAAACTAAAAAAAATATTCCCTGCCTCTTTATACCTAATGCTTAAATCATATCTAGAAAATCGTTCATTTAATGTCCGCCACAACTTACAACACTAATCAATTTCCTATCTCTGCTGGTGTCCCTCAAGGATATAACATATACACGTCAGACCTGCCTACATCTGAAGATACTATATTTGGAACATATGCTGATGATACCGTTTTATTATCAGTTTCTTCCGACTATACCATTGCATCTCAACAAACTCACCTAAATAATCTTTCACAATGGTTCTACAATTGGAAGATAAAAATCAACGAATTTAAGTCTTCCTTTGTCACTTTTACACTTAGACCTCATAGCTGTCCAGTTGTATCAATAAACAACATTGACATCCCTCACTCGACCGAAGTTAATTACCTTGGGCTCATACTTGACAGACGCTTAACTTGGTCTCCTCATCTTAAGAATAAGCGAAAAAAGCTTAATTCCAGACTCCACCTTTTAAGACTCCTTCGTTCGAACTTAACTATACCTATCAAAATAATCCTATATAAAACTCTTCTTAAACCAATTTGGACGTATGGCATTGTAATCTGGGGCTTTGCAAAGAATTAAAATAAAAGAACTATTCAAGCCTTCCAAAACATACTTCAACGTGTAATCACTGGCACACCCCTGGTTTGTCTCAAATGAGTCATTAAATTACGACCTAAAATTACCATCCATCAATGAAACTGCCTCTATCTTCTACAAGCGCTTCCACTCCACAAACTACGAGAAAATCCTTATCAACTAATAAACGAATTAGCCTCACTTACACTCCCCGGCAATCCAGCTAGACGCCTCAAAAGAAACTGGTGCCGTGACCTGATAACTTAAGATTAAGTACTTAAAATATTCTGGGGTGTCACAAATGTGTGATTTCCCCTTCATGTATATAAATTAAACCTGTGAACTATCTGTAAAACATTTATATTACTTATTGTACTCGATGTATAGATTGTAATTTTTCATAATAAAGTCAAATATATTTATAAAAAAAAAAAAAAAGTACTTACATATAAGTCGATCAGAAACTATTTACATTGAATGTTAATAGTAAAAAGCTATTAAAATATTTATTATTTGTATATATTGTTAATAATAATCAAGACTTAAATATTAGCAGTAATCTTGTTCCTTTCACAAAATGTTGTTTACATTCATTATTGGAATTACAATAAACTACAGTTTCCAGCTTCTATATACTAAACAACATTACTTTTTTTTTTTAATTTTCAAAATGCAATCTGCACCTTGTGCCGGTGATTTATTTATACGTAATATAATAAAATTGATACTAGTGATGGGTACCCGATTGTTTAATTAAATTATCTACACGATTTCAATAAAAAAATATCTATGAAGTATAAACATCCGCATTTCTATTAACTACAAATTCTTAATTGTATGAGCATACATATTGCATATTATATTTTTCGAAAAATTATTTAAAAAAAACAAGAATAATTCCTATTATATGTCACACGGGTTGATCTAGCAAATTACTGCTACGACAAATGTGCAATTTTTTTAAGCATAATCTGTTTCGAAAACGTATAGAAAATAGTTTGTTTTAAGAATGTGTGTCTTGATAACAACTAATTTAATTTAAAGTGTATTGTTATATTATATTATAATGAAAAATAATAATTATAGTAAAATATATAATTGCAAAACATATAATACCTATATCTAGCCATCTGGGGTATCAACCACACAAAAAAAGGTGTAAGTATGCAGTATGCTAATAAAATACATGAGGTGTATAATGTATTTCTCGTGTATTTATGTATATAAAATATAAAGATTGATAACATTATATTGATTTAAAAACTTCGCGCAAACCTGGCGTATAGTTTATGCAAAAAGGTACATATTAAACTTGGCGAGGTGAAACGAAGACGGCCTTTGGACAGTTCGGTCTCGCGTATTGTATACATTGCGCTTTTAGGATTAAACTTATAAACGCTTCCACGTCAACCAGTTAACAGATTGTCCGTGACAATAAATATTTAATCTAAGTCTTAAAGTAAATGTAAATAGTAATAACACGAAAACAAACTTACGCGTAAACATCGACTCTTCCTAGCTAGAGTGCCGCCGTCGTCGCCGAAGAAACAGCTATCTTCATCAATCTTCATCTCGCTCCGAACTGAAACTTGAAAGTATCGAAATATTTTATGAAAATAACCTGATCATAATGAAATGTGCGAGTTTGTGTTAAAACTTATACATTATAATAATATATACAACTTAACGAACTGTCCGTTTATATTGATGGCATATTATTGTTTTGTTCACTGAAATTATTAGAATTATTATTAATCGTCGCCGACGAATGTCAACTATTGACGATTTCCATGGATATTATTATAAAATATATTAGTCACTATGATAAATCCATAGAACTTATATATTATACTCACTACCTATACGGTCTGTTGATAAATCGTATGCACCAATGTGTATTTGTATAAATACATGTATTAAATACGCCTTGGTATGCACTTTTACAGAAATCTTTGTGAACAGCAATGTATTTACTTTGGTTTTCTATTTCAGTTTTAGTTCGCATGCCAAATTTAACCATGCAAAACTGGTCCGCAATTTTATAGACATTCTATTATTCGAGAATGCATTATCCCGTCAGTTCCTCTAGACACAGTGTTTGAGAAATTATATTTTTTCGGTAACTATAATTAAATTACAATATGAATTTTTATAAGTTACCGCTATGTAGGTACTTGTGACCATGGGTGTAACTAGGATTGAATAGTTACAGGGGCTAGAGTCCTAGAAAACCAAAGTGTAAAATACACACCCCCACACCCCCTCTAATCAGCGTCAATTCAATAGTCACAAAAACTTTGCTAAAATCAAGTATCTATACTTCAAACACTCACAACAATTTAATTTGACTTTTTTGTAGACATTTTTTTTTTTTTAAAAGGAAGACAAACTTATGAGGAATCTTGTATTAAATTTTCAAATCTTAGATTTAAAAAGAACAATTTTTACGAATTTATAACTTAAAATAATTTTCACATTTTCGTCATTTTTACGTATTGTGTCAAAATACGAACTTTAAATGCTTATAAAAAAGAAAATTGTGACATATATTTTTAATATTTTTCAACTGCTATTGTAACAATATAATAGAAGCCTTGTATTATGTTTTTAACCAAAAGCATTTTATTGATATTTATAGAAAAAATTGAAAACTAAAAATGTCCGTCAACAGCTCAAAACAAGTTAAACATTTTGAAAATTGTATCGTGTAAGGAAAATGCTAATACAATGCTAAGGTATAAACATCCAGTGAAAATGCCATGTACTTCATTCTACAGCCATTATCGATTTTGCGTAGAAATGACCGCTTTTCCTAAATTTATTTTAGTTTTTCCCAGTGCTTTTGAAAACCACTGAGAATTTTTAACATTGATCACACAGTACGATGCAACTATAATATAACTATATTATAAGAATAGGTAGGTACGCCAATAAGTGTACCTATTTAAATATAATAAAACAACATATAATATTATGATGGGCCATAGCTTGAAGCTAATATGCAATAAGCAGATAAGCTATACACAACACGCACATTTCTCCCGCGAAAACTATGACCAATATTACGATAAATTCGTACTTGGTACATCCCCACGTATATTATATTTTATTTTAGATTCTGAGCGAAGCGATGAATGTATTGATTCTACAATGATGTGTGTTTTTTTTTTATTATTTTTTAAATTTTTTTATTTTTTTTTTTATTTTTGTGTCTGTCATCACCATTTAAGGACAGTAAAAGTGCTTGGATTTTCTTCAATAGTAACTTTTCTGATAGGAAAGTGAATCTAGTTGGTACTTTGGGGGGTCAAAAGTAAAAAACAAGCGACGTGAAAAACAAAAGAAAAATTAAGGAAAAACGGGAATTTTTACGCAAAATCTGTTTTCGAGAAAATCGATTTTGGTTTTTGGTGTAACTCTAAAACAAATGACCGTAGGGACATGAAATTTTGACTGAATGTTTATATTAGCATTTTCTATACACCATAAAATTTACAAAATATTTTGACTCTTTTTGAGCTGTTTACGGCCATTGTCAGTTTTCAATTTTTTTAGTTTTTTTTTCTATAAATATCAATAAAATTTTATCTGTTGAGTAAAAAAGCTTGAAAATTTAATAGAAGGCTCCTAGGTTATTGTTTCAAAGGCAGATGAAAAAAATTAAAAATCCTTAGTCACAGTTTTTAATTATAAGCATTTAAAGTTCAAATTTTGACAAAATACGGAAAAATCACGAAAAATTGCAAATTATTTTGATGAGAATTCATAAAAATTTTCTTTTTAAATCTAAGATTTGAAAATGTAATATAAGATTACTCATAAATTTGTCTACCTTTATCAAAAAAAAAATGTCTAGAAGAAACTTAAATTAAATTTTTATGAGCGTCTGAAATTTATATTTTTACAACATTTGATATTTACTCGATTTCTCATGTAACAATTTTCTTATTTTATTGTAATTAAAAAACGAATGACTGTAGATACTTGAAAATTTCACTGAATGTTTATATTAGCATTTTCTATACACCATAAAATGTTGAAAATATTTTGACTCTTTTTGAGCTGTTTACGGCCATTGTCAGTTTTCAATTTTTTAGTTTTTTTTTCTATAAATATCAATAAATTTTTATTTGTTGGGTAAAAAAGCGTGAAAATTTAATATAAGGCTCCTGATATATCGTTCTAATAGCAGTTGAAAAATATTAAAAATACATAGGCACAATTTTTTTTTATAAGCATTTAAAGTTCAAATTTCGACAACATTTATCAAATTTATAATTTATTAATTATTTTGTAGTTAAAAATTTATAAATTTTTAACTTTTATGGCTAAGGATTGAAAATTTAAAACAAGGCTCCACGTAAATAGGTTATATATAAATTACTTTATTCACAATAATATCATCAAATATACTTGGTAAAATCATAGGCTGACTGACCGTTTTCGCTCAGAATCGTTTTTCTTATACAATGATATTATATCATTGAATTCAAATTTAACACCATCCATTACAGTGACCCACTTGTAACCTACCGTACAGCAGAGCGACATCCACTTATCCACCTTTTTTATTATTATAATATAATAATCATTACCTATTAATTATTTTTTTTTCTTCGTAAGGATTTGGGTTTTAACTACGAGCCTATAAGGAGGGGCTGAAAAGTAAAACCTTTTGGCGGGGCTAAATGCTAATACGGGAGGGCTAAGCCCCCGTAGCTACGCCGATGCTTGTGACTTGCCCAAAACTCGACTACCGGGTTTTAAATAAAAAAATGTAATTTAGGTAACCTATTGGCTATAATTGATCTATTATAAAAAAAAAACTTAACCAACCAATAGCATCACTATATAAAATAATTAAATGTGATAATTTAAAGACAATTTCTTAAAACCCCTACAATATTTTTTAAATTTAGTGTTAAAATCTAGTTTAGCGCTCACGCAAATGTTTCAATTTTTTTTTTTCGGAAACCTATGTGTTTCAACCAGTTAAGAACTATATGATGCAAAAATTAATAGCCGGAAATCATTACCTAGTTTTTATAGTATAAAAACTATTTTTGTAATATAATATGTTGCAATCTATTTTTCCATATGTACCGTAATGCTTATCATCCATCAATTATAGGAATATGTAATCATTTATAACAAATTAACATAATAAACAAAATAGTTTTGATTTTTTTTGGTAAATATTTCATATTTAAAAAACATAAAATTAATCGTATAACATTATAATAATGATAGTTAGACCTAAAAATACGAGGGGTGCTAATAAAAACTTGGGAGTGCTTAAGATCCTCTTGCACCGCCCTAGTTGTGCCAATGTCCACATGACCACATTATATTTAATTATTAGTGGTGTACATTTAAGTGTGTAGAAAGAAATAACATGTGTAGACTCTAAGCTGAATTATTGATGTTTTATATTTTTTTAATTAAATAACATAGTAAACATAACATTTTAATCGACATATTGTACATACATGCATTTTTTTTTACGTTTGAGCACCCATGTAATGGACAATAAAATTAGGTTAGATACAGTGTTATTAAAAGTACATACTACACAATGTAAGTTTATCACATGGTAAGTGGTTGTTCATTTAGTAAATAGTAAATACATAAATAATTTAAAAAAAAAAAAAACAATATTTGGCACGTATTTATATATGAATAAATAAAAAGGAAAAGTATATAAAAAAATACTTTTAAACGTAATGAGAAAAACATCAATACAAATAAAAATAAGACTAAATAGTCTAAATGATTAGGATATTTAGTGATCATTAGACCATATATATACATATATATGTATTGTACTATTGATATACAGTATACTACTTAGAACTAATAGAACAAAATATGATATAGAAAAAATACCTCTTCAATTAATTGAGTAACAATAATAATAATATAACAAAGAGGTGTATACATGTAATTATTATATACTAACATGATTGATATACATATTTTTCTATCAATAAAAAAAAAATTGTAACCAGTTAACGATAGAAAAATAAATACCAATAAAAAAAAAATAACAATTTAAAAGTTTATTTTACTTTTTTACGTTTTGTGTCTTTGTTTGGTAATAAAAAAAATTGCATACCCTCAAAACACATGGCTTAAGTATTTATTTTATAATTCTGTTATAGTAGGATATATTTAAATAAATATCCATAAAAATAAAATATTTTACGTAATATATATATTATATGTTTAAGCATAATGCCAAACAAAATTTAACACTAACCTTTCGGTGAAATATTTCAACAAAATTGATTATTCTAAAATTGTACTCAAAATAAACTATGCACATTTACTTAATCCTAATAATAACTTAAGCAAAATTAGTAATAAAAAACTTGACATATTGAAAACATTTTAATACTCCCGTGTGACATTGTAATATACTAGTACCACACATTATTATTACTATTAATTATATTTTTATTCAGTTACGTGCATGTATAATATATATAAATATAAATACATTCATATTTATTATTTTTACATATTAACTATGCGATAAATGTAATATAAATTAAAACATCTAGTGAACACATAAAAAATCAAAAGTGAGATCCATTAATACATCACTTTATCCCTTAAGCTAATAGACTTTGTAAATATAAATATAAAGGTTTTTCTCCAGGAAAAATGTTTTGTTTAAAAATCAAACGAATAAAAATACTTTTTAGTTATTTAGGAGTGAGAGTCAGTCCTGATATAAAAAAAAAATATAAACCTAGAAACATTTCATTTTACTTTTCTTTTTCTATATATATATATTGACGTCTTTCGTTTTAAAAAACTATTGAAACCCGTCTTGGATGATTTAAATTTTCTAAAGAAAACGATCATTCATTTGATGAACTAAACGCTGATTTTGATCTCCTGAAACCAAAAATAAATGGTGAATGTAAATTTGTTTACTATATAACCAAATATTTCTTATGGAATTACCTTGATCGTTAGTATTTGGTAAATCATTGTTGCCCATCATTGGGCAGCAAAACTGATTGTCATTGTAATGATTGTTATTGTTGATTGTAGTAATGGGTTTGTACTTGTCACCGAATGGCGGACACAATTCAGTAGGCATTGGCACTTGTGATGGATGAGGAGCTTGTGGTGAAGTACAGTTAATCAATGACATAGGACTCATATTGAATATGTTTGGATGTAACTTCAGATCAGGAAGTTTGACCACCACAGGTGTCTGAAAAACTTGAATGTTAGTACAACACAAAATATACACAAACATTTTTATTTGTTATTTCAATGACACACTAATTTATAAGTTCAGATACAATTAAATCGCTCCCGAGAGTTGATCACATGAATTGATTTTTGTCTACCAAGCAAGCTGCACTAAGAAGTCTGGAAGTTCAATAAGAACCTCGACAGACTTCTCGACATACTATGCAGAGTAATATCAAACATCAGCTCGGCCTATTGAAATATCATCATGTTCTATATAAATTATTACATTTAAGTATATTAACTTCTTCAGTCATAATTTAAAGTTGATCATATAAAAACAAGTTTAGTGAACAAAAAAAAAACCAAATTTTTCAAGTAAACATGTCACAACCAATTTCTATCACACAAGACAAAAAGCTCATCATAATATAATACTTTGTTTAGACAGTTAAATTAATACATTTTTTTAAATAAAATAGCTATAATATACTAATTAAGAATAAAACATGTAATTGATTTATTTGTACTTAATGTCTAACACAGATTTTATGAAAGCTAAGATCAAATATTAACTACTTTTTTTATTAAAATTATTATTCTTATTAAAACCTATCGGACATTTTTATTGTAACAAACTTTCAAATTTAAGTTGAATATCAGAAACTCATTGAGATTTTAAAGTTTTTATCGATCATTAAATAATCTATAACTTTAAAATCAAAAATATACACAAGCAATTATGTACGAGTACTATAAATAATAACTTTCGCAATTTTGATTTGTTTTCTACATTTAAATGTTGTCAACACACTAGAAGTTAACTGATATCGTAAAACCAACAAATATCAACCAACCGATAATTAATATAAATTTTAGTTCAGATATTATAAAATCGCTCCCGAGAGTTGATCACATGAATTGATATTTGCCTACCAAGCAAGCTGCACATGAACTCTGAAAGTTGATTCTGATTCTCGGCATACTATACACAGTAAGCAAATATCTATCATCAGCTCGGCCTATTGAAATATCATCATGTCTTTATTTTGATCAATAATATAAAAATATTCCCTAACAAATCACTTAAGTCATCAAATTGTTATTGTATATTTATTAGGATAAATAAAAATATAAAATGCATATTTAAAAAAAAATTAGTTTCCATAATGTAGGTTTCTCATTTAATAATATAAATAATTACTCATTAACATTTTGTACGTAAATAGTAGATAAATTGGTAAATAAATATATAAAAATCAGAATTTGGGATTAAGCATATAATAATAAGTTTGTTAAACAATGGAAAACTGGACAAAACAAGTCAACAGATCTACCATGTCACAACCCATTTTTATCATATGGCCCCCAGGCTCATCATATTTTCTACATTAGTTAGTTACATCTAACCATATAATTTCAACTGGTATGACATATTCTAATACTTGAATTGTTTAAGTAAATGTACAAATAATAAAGAACAAAAAGGTTAACTATTAAAACTTAAAAATTATTTTGTAGTGTTGGTCAGTTTACTAAATCGCTTCCGAGAATGATCACGCAAATAATGTTTTTAACAGATTAAATATAGCTCAATGTTGGGAAAATAATCTCAACCAACAGATTTACATAAAACCTTGTTTAATACATCAAGTCAGACTCGGCCTGGTATCATCATTTTCAACATTTATATACATTTATATTTGAATATTATGTTAAATAATAATAAAACTAATATGAATAACTATATATGCTTCACGCTTTATGTACTTAGTACAGTAAAATCTTGTTATGTCAAAAATCAAGGGAAACAGAAAAAAAAGTTTTGACATCAAAATGTTTGAAGTATTGGGGTTTATTGTGATGGTAATTATTTCAAGGGCATTTCAATTGAGTTTGGCATTACAAAAAATTGGAGATATTGATGTTCAACATAACAAGAATCTATACTCTGTCCAACAAGAGAATGAGCCGGTACAGTGTGCATCCCCCCACGTCACTTTGCTATTGAAACTGATTCCTCTATGGCAGGATGTTGCGTGGAGGAAACAGTTTTGGTCGGTGTGCGGTTCTCTTGCTGGACAGACCATTCTGTAGTTTCTTTTTAATATTGTAAACTGTGTATTCAAGAAGGACACGTTTACACATTACTATTTCTTTAAGATTAACTTAGAACAGTGCAAGTTATATTAATATTTCAATATCAACAAATAAAATATTTTATTTTAAACAACATTTTAAAATCTATTTTGTCTTTATACTTATTAAATTATATTTTACTGCATAATGAGAATAATATCAAAGCATTAATTAAGAATAATTTTAACTGCTACAACTTCCAAGATCTGACTATTATTAGGAAACAACATTTAATTATTAAGCTTATGGTAGTCAAGTTATACGAGTTAATAAGTTGTGCTACAGTTGTAATATTATTTTAAACTTTAGAAAAATAATGTACTTTATTTAGAATGCATTGATTCAACGAAGCATTACACATTTCGGGATTATGGCCTCATATGGCTTATGGTCCACAAATAGAAAAATAGTAAACCAAAACTAAAACTCAACTTTTCCACACATGTGATTATAAGATTATATAAGTTATTTTTAAAAACACTAACACTGTATTATTTTAATTCTGTTTTCTCTGTGTAGACCCAGCTTCAGAACACATAATTAAGGGATGCTATTTTTTCAACCAGACAAATTCAAATAATTTATGAATATACACAGTCGTTTTTGGTGTATAAGGTACATCAGAGTAAAACTATAGTATGATCATTACCTTATTCTCGTCTGGTAGCAAAACATTGTTTTCTCTTAAATTCTCATTGTGGTTCATTAAGCTCATATCAGGCTTACTATAATTATTCTTTGTCATTTGATCTGGCATGGGCGATTTAATTATACTGTTAGGCAAATGAATACCTACACCTGTTTGATAAGTGTTAAGTCAGGTTTTTAATCATTATCATAAAAATATATTTATTAAACAAATATAATATACATAAAATGTTCTTACTGGCAAGTTCTCTGTTGAGTATGATGTAACGTTTGGGCGGCTTGTTTTCAATGAGGACTGTGTGCGGAATACTGGTTATCAGTGCCATTACGGACTGATATCCGTAAACAGCTGGCTGAATGGCGGTGCCAAACAGACGCAAGTAAGCAGCTTCAAGGGATGTCAACAACAATCGACCATCTGAGATCATTAACAAACGATACATATCTTGGGCGAACAATTGCAAAGGAGTCAATTGTACATATTCTTCTCCAAATTTAGTCTTGACGATCTAAACACAAGTTTTGCTGTTGTAAAATATGTCTGAAAATATCACTGATCCCTCTCTGCTGTTACCTTTATAGTTTCACCAAGTTTCTCCTGCATAGTTTCAATGTTTATAGATTCGCCAAACATTGTTTGGTACACAGACTGAAACTGCAAAACAGACATCTTGTCATTGGACGAGTGTTCCATCAGTACACGGCGAACTTTTAGAGACAACCTTTGGGCTTCTTTACGGTCCACAGCTATCAAAAACAGCTCACCGTGATTGTCCACCACCTTTAGTAATGCAACAAATGTTTAACATGATTAGAAAAAAAATCATACCGTCTATACTCTGTACACGAGCCTGTACTAATTTGCACCAAAATAAATACAGATTGAACTACAAATTTTATGAACTAACTTACTATGTTTTATATTTTGTGCTAATCAACAGTTTAAAATTTTGCTTTTAAAAATAAAATAGTTAAAATAATTTTATTTAAAAAAAAAATGTTAAGAATATTGATTAGAACATAATATTATACTACATAGTAAGTTAGTTAATTACATTAGTCAGTTTTAATGTTGCAGTAAACCTAACCTGTGTATCATGCAATTGAAATCACCGTTGGTAATCCAAAAAGTAGTATTTAATTTGCAACAAAATGTAAACTGATTAGTCTAGATTGAACTAATGTTATTTCTAATTTGTTTAACTAATGTATTCACAAAAATCAACAATGTTCACAAATATTTATACCTGTCTACCCAAGAACAGCTGTAAGGAAGTGTTCTTAATACAACTATTATGGCATTGCCTATGCATTCATCAACATACAAGTTCAAATCTTCAGTATGAAGAGTATGACATTCATTGCGAGTTAATTCTCTAAATCAATCATCCGAAAGTATCTAACACCAAACAATTTATTGCTTTCCTACAATGATAGTTCTTTGTTTTTTAGTCTATTATTGATTAAAATATCATATTATATATCTTAACAATCGAAATTTAGATTAGTATTTTTGTGTTAGTAATTATCTTCTCATTATATGCAACATGGATATTTGGACATTATTAACTAATAAGTATATAATTAAATAGTATAATACCCAGTACCCACTAAATTGTAAGTACATGAATTTGTAGGCGGTGTTCAGCCGGAAATGTATTGCAAAAATATGACTAGCGTCAGCTTCGATATCATATCGTTATCCGTAAATTATTTTGAATAGTAAACATAATTTTCATATTGTGCAAATATATTTTAATTTTGTCATTTATGGAGCATACTACAAATCTTTTTTTCTTATTATTAAAATTACACACATGTAACAATCTGTAACACATGTCTTCAATCTCCTATGTTTTGATATTATATTTTATCTTACCTTGACAGCATCATCAAGCTTTTGTAACAGTTCGATGAGTGTCTCACATTCATATACGGAAGGTTTAAGAGCATAGCCATACTGCCACAAGAAGGCGTTTTGTAATTGACTAATTTGCAGTGGATAAACAGCCAATGCGGCCAACTGATCACCAAGCACATTTTGTTTCACATCAGTCGTCAATGACACGCGGCGCTCTCCTTCCAAATCGTCTTCGATCTATAATAAACATCATTGTTTAACAAATGCAAAATTAACATTGAACATATTATACTAATTTTCAACAAATATAGTATACAAATAGATAATCAAATTTTTTAAATAAAAACATAAAACAATTGTTCACAATATATTATGCAACTATAAATTTTTTTTGGGGGGGAGGGTACTGTAGGTTTTGAATACGTATGTTTGTTTTGGCAGAATGTTTAAGTGGGTACCCGTAAGTATCTGCCATGCCCGGGTGGGAGATGGCGGCCTCTCCCTCCGTACACCGAGACTGCCCGAAGAAAAATGCTGCCCGTGGCCGAGTTTGAACCGGTGATTAAGGCATCGCAACCTTAGTCCACTCAGCCACTTCGTCCCCCACTATAAAAATTATATTGATTATTGACTCCCTAATAAAAGAAAAATATTTAAATAGTTTTAGTTATCCTCTCAAATTATACGATTTGAATAATTATAAAAAAAAAAATTTTTTTAATAGATAAGTTAACTCATATTGGGTTTTAAAATTCAAACATTTTTTTCTGGAGTTAAAAGTTTTAAGTTGAACAAATAAACAAAATAATCCATGTAATATTTTAATAATAAACCTAAAGCATAACGATAGTTGGGAATTATAATAAATTAATGAGTTTATAGGAGGATCCTGTGTAATACACAGTATTTCTGAGGAACACGAAACACACATACATAACACAGAACGAAAAATGAACGCCACCCTCCGTTCAAAAGCCATAACATAAAAAAAAATTTAACACTCAACAGTTTGGAAATCCAAATGTTTCTTAGTATTTGCAACGTTGAACATTTTCTGTAAATCATTATGTGGTAACTTGAACAATTACAAGTATCACACAAACCAACACCGGAATACACAAAAAAAAAAACCATCTGAAAATACCTTTACAATGTGCGGTATTGATTCGAACAGTTCGATCAATTTTGTGAATCCAAAATCAGCTACTTTACACTGATGACCAAAATGGTGATGGTAAGAAGGTATGAACTTATTAAATAACAGACAACACTGCGGGGCATGACTTAACAACTCTATTACCTAGATAAATGTTTATTATTATTGTTTCAAAATTTGATTGGGCCAAGTCTTGAGTCAAGAAATTCGTTGTCAAATCAAATCTCCCTGAAATTGTTACTGAAAACTCACTTCTTTAGCAAAGGCTTTGGTGCGTTCAATTTCTTCTGGAGTCTGTTCTCGTTTAGGGATTGCCACTGATTTTTGACCATCCAGATGACCGATGACGACGGTATTTTCTGATACTTGCGTTAATAGATCATCAAGAGAACACAAGCCATAATCGACTGGATCAAAAGCACGTCCCACTATGACAATTGGGTTGTTGAACAAGAACTTTTTTGGAACTTCGCTTTTATAAAATCGGTACTTCGCTTTTGTCCAAGTTTTCGGGAACTCAACTCTTTTGGAACTCAACTTTTTTAGGAACTTACCTTTTATAAAATCGGAACTTAACTTTTTAGGAACTTAACTTTTTTGGAACTCAACTTTTTTGGAACTTGCCTTTTATAAAATCGGAACTTAACTTTTTAGGAACTTAACTTTTTTGGAACTCAACTTTTTTGGAACTTACCTTTTATAAAATCGGAACTTAACTTTTTAGGAACTTAACTTTTCTGGAACAGCTTTTTTGGAACTCAACTTTTTTGGAACTCAACTTTTTTGAACTTAACTTTTATAAAATCGGTACTTAACTTTTTCGGAACTCCATTTTTCTAGAACAGCTTTTTGGAACTTAACTTTTTTGAAACTCAACTTTTCTGGAACAGCTTTTTTGGAACTCAACTTTTATAAAATCGGTACTTAACTTTTTCGGAACTCCATTTTTCTGGAACAGCTTTTTGGAACTCAACTTTTTTGGAACTTACCTTTTATAAAATCGGAACTTTGGAACTCAACTTTTTTGGAACTTAACTTTTATAAAATCGGAACTTAACTTTTTTGGAACTCAACTTTTTTGAACTTAACTTTTATAAAATCGGAACGAACTTTTTTTGGAACTCAACTTTTTTGAACTTAACTTTTCTAAAATCGGAACTTTTTTGGAACTCAACTTTTTTGAACTTAACTTTTATAAAATCGGAACTAACTATTTTGGAACTCAACTTTTTTTGAACTGAACTTTTCTAAAATCGGAACTAACTTTTTTGGAACTCAACTTTTTTGGAAATCAACTTTTTTTGGAACTTACCTTTTGTCCAAGTTTTTTGAAACTGACCTTATTTGGAACTTAACTTTTATAAAATCGGAACTTAATATTTTTGATCCAACAAAGTTGTTAAAAATCTCCCTACCAAAATAATTGTTCATCATCTATCACATTTTTATAATGCTGCCCTTCGCCTATCTTACTTCCCAACTACTTGGAAATCATCATTCATTGTCACTGTACTCACACCTGGTAAGCCCCCAGAACAACCCTTCTCGTTCCGGCCTATTAGCCTTCTACCGGTTCTTGGAAAAATATTAGAAAAAGTCATCCTCAAGCGCATCACTACCATTGCGTAATTGAACAACAGTATTCCAAACTTCCAGTTTGGTTTCCACAACCCATCAACTTCACCGTGTAGTGGACACCATCTCAACAGCACTCGAAACCAAAAAATACTGCGCTGGAGTCTTTTTAGACGTTGCGAAAGCATTTGATACCGTCTGGCACGAAGGTCTTCTTTTTAAACTAAAAAAAATATTCCCTGCCTCTTTATACCTAATGCTTAAATCATATCTAGAAAATCGTTCATTTAATGTCCGCCACAACTTACAACACTAATCAATTTCCTATCTCTGCTGGTGTCCCTCAAGGATATAACATATACACGTCAGACCTGCCTACATCTGAAGATACTATATTTGGAACATATGCTGATGATACCGTTTTATTATCAGTTTCTTCCGACTATACCATTGCATCTCAACAAACTCACCTAAATAATCTTTCACAATGGTTCTACAATTGGAAGATAAAAATCAACGAATTTAAGTCTTCCTTTGTCACTTTTACACTTAGACCTCATAGCTGTCCAGTTGTATCAATAAACAACATTGACATCCCTCACTCGACCGAAGTTAATTACCTTGGGCTCATACTTGACAGACGCTTAACTTGGTCTCCTCATCTTAAGAATAAGCGAAAAAAGCTTAATTCCAGACTCCACCTTTTAAGACTCCTTCGTTCGAACTTAACTATACCTATCAAAATAATCCTATATAAAACTCTTCTTAAACCAATTTGGACGTATGGCATTGTAATCTGGGGCTTTGCAAAGAATTAAAATAAAAGAACTATTCAAGCCTTCCAAAACATACTTCAACGTGTAATCACTGGCACACCCCTGGTTTGTCTCAAATGAGTCATTAAATTACGACCTAAAATTACCATCCATCAATGAAACTGCCTCTATCTTCTACAAGCGCTTCCACTCCACAAACTACGAGAAAATCCTTATCAACTAATAAACGAATTAGCCTCACTTACACTCCCCGGCAATCCAGCTAGACGCCTCAAAAGAAACTGGTGCCGTGACCTGATAACTTAAGATTAAGTACTTAAAATATTCTGGGGTGTCACAAATGTGTGATTTCCCCTTCATGTATATAAATTAAACCTGTGAACTATCTGTAAAACATTTATATTACTTATTGTACTCGATGTATAGATTGTAATTTTTCATAATAAAGTCAAATATATTTATAAAAAAAAAAAAAAAGTACTTACATATAAGTCGATCAGAAACTATTTACATTGAATGTTAATAGTAAAAAGCTATTAAAATATTTATTATTTGTATATATTGTTAATAATAATCAAGACTTAAATATTAGCAGTAATCTTGTTCCTTTCACAAAATGTTGTTTACATTCATTATTGGAATTACAATAAACTACAGTTTCCAGCTTCTATATACTAAACAACATTACTTTTTTTTTTTAATTTTCAAAATGCAATCTGCACCTTGTGCCGGTGATTTATTTATACGTAATATAATAAAATTGATACTAGTGATGGGTACCCGATTGTTTAATTAAATTATCTACACGATTTCAATAAAAAAATATCTATGAAGTATAAACATCCGCATTTCTATTAACTACAAATTCTTAATTGTATGAGCATACATATTGCATATTATATTTTTCGAAAAATTATTTAAAAAAAACAAGAATAATTCCTATTATATGTCACACGGGTTGATCTAGCAAATTACTGCTACGACAAATGTGCAATTTTTTTAAGCATAATCTGTTTCGAAAACGTATAGAAAATAGTTTGTTTTAAGAATGTGTGTCTTGATAACAACTAATTTAATTTAAAGTGTATTGTTATATTATATTATAATGAAAAATAATAATTATAGTAAAATATATAATTGCAAAACATATAATACCTATATCTAGCCATCTGGGGTATCAACCACACAAAAAAAGGTGTAAGTATGCAGTATGCTAATAAAATACATGAGGTGTATAATGTATTTCTCGTGTATTTATGTATATAAAATATAAAGATTGATAACATTATATTGATTTAAAAACTTCGCGCAAACCTGGCGTATAGTTTATGCAAAAAGGTACATATTAAACTTGGCGAGGTGAAACGAAGACGGCCTTTGGACAGTTCGGTCTCGCGTATTGTATACATTGCGCTTTTAGGATTAAACTTATAAACGCTTCCACGTCAACCAGTTAACAGATTGTCCGTGACAATAAATATTTAATCTAAGTCTTAAAGTAAATGTAAATAGTAATAACACGAAAACAAACTTACGCGTAAACATCGACTCTTCCTAGCTAGAGTGCCGCCGTCGTCGCCGAAGAAACAGCTATCTTCATCAATCTTCATCTCGCTCCGAACTGAAACTTGAAAGTATCGAAATATTTTATGAAAATAACCTGATCATAATGAAATGTGCGAGTTTGTGTTAAAACTTATACATTATAATAATATATACAACTTAACGAACTGTCCGTTTATATTGATGGCATATTATTGTTTTGTTCACTGAAATTATTAGAATTATTATTAATCGTCGCCGACGAATGTCAACTATTGACGATTTCCATGGATATTATTATAAAATATATTAGTCACTATGATAAATCCATAGAACTTATATATTATACTCACTACCTATACGGTCTGTTGATAAATCGTATGCACCAATGTGTATTTGTATAAATACATGTATTAAATACGCCTTGGTATGCACTTTTACAGAAATCTTTGTGAACAGCAATGTATTTACTTTGGTTTTCTATTTCAGTTTTAGTTCGCATGCCAAATTTAACCATGCAAAACTGGTCCGCAATTTTATAGACATTCTATTATTCGAGAATGCATTATCCCGTCAGTTCCTCTAGACACAGTGTTTGAGAAATTATATTTTTTCGGTAACTATAATTAAATTACAATATGAATTTTTATAAGTTACCGCTATGTAGGTACTTGTGACCATGGGTGTAACTAGGATTGAATAGTTACAGGGGCTAGAGTCCTAGAAAACCAAAGTGTAAAATACACACCCCCACACCCCCTCTAATCAGCGTCAATTCAATAGTCACAAAAACTTTGCTAAAATCAAGTATCTATACTTCAAACACTCACAACAATTTAATTTGACTTTTTTGTAGACATTTTTTTTTTTTTAAAAGGAAGACAAACTTATGAGGAATCTTGTATTAAATTTTCAAATCTTAGATTTAAAAAGAACAATTTTTACGAATTTATAACTTAAAATAATTTTCACATTTTCGTCATTTTTACGTATTGTGTCAAAATACGAACTTTAAATGCTTATAAAAAAGAAAATTGTGACATATATTTTTAATATTTTTCAACTGCTATTGTAACAATATAATAGAAGCCTTGTATTATGTTTTTAACCAAAAGCATTTTATTGATATTTATAGAAAAAATTGAAAACTAAAAATGTCCGTCAACAGCTCAAAACAAGTTAAACATTTTGAAAATTGTATCGTGTAAGGAAAATGCTAATACAATGCTAAGGTATAAACATCCAGTGAAAATGCCATGTACTTCATTCTACAGCCATTATCGATTTTGCGTAGAAATGACCGCTTTTCCTAAATTTATTTTAGTTTTTCCCAGTGCTTTTGAAAACCACTGAGAATTTTTAACATTGATCACACAGTACGATGCAACTATAATATAACTATATTATAAGAATAGGTAGGTACGCCAATAAGTGTACCTATTTAAATATAATAAAACAACATATAATATTATGATGGGCCATAGCTTGAAGCTAATATGCAATAAGCAGATAAGCTATACACAACACGCACATTTCTCCCGCGAAAACTATGACCAATATTACGATAAATTCGTACTTGGTACATCCCCACGTATATTATATTTTATTTTAGATTCTGAGCGAAGCGATGAATGTATTGATTCTACAATGATGTGTGTTTTTTTTTTATTATTTTTTAAATTTTTTTATTTTTTTTTTTATTTTTGTGTCTGTCATCACCATTTAAGGACAGTAAAAGTGCTTGGATTTTCTTCAATAGTAACTTTTCTGATAGGAAAGTGAATCTAGTTGGTACTTTGGGGGGTCAAAAGTAAAAAACAAGCGACGTGAAAAACAAAAGAAAAATTAAGGAAAAACGGGAATTTTTACGCAAAATCTGTTTTCGAGAAAATCGATTTTGGTTTTTGGTGTAACTCTAAAACAAATGACCGTAGGGACATGAAATTTTGACTGAATGTTTATATTAGCATTTTCTATACACCATAAAATTTACAAAATATTTTGACTCTTTTTGAGCTGTTTACGGCCATTGTCAGTTTTCAATTTTTTTAGTTTTTTTTTCTATAAATATCAATAAAATTTTATCTGTTGAGTAAAAAAGCTTGAAAATTTAATAGAAGGCTCCTAGGTTATTGTTTCAAAGGCAGATGAAAAAAATTAAAAATCCTTAGTCACAGTTTTTAATTATAAGCATTTAAAGTTCAAATTTTGACAAAATACGGAAAAATCACGAAAAATTGCAAATTATTTTGATGAGAATTCATAAAAATTTTCTTTTTAAATCTAAGATTTGAAAATGTAATATAAGATTACTCATAAATTTGTCTACCTTTATCAAAAAAAAAATGTCTAGAAGAAACTTAAATTAAATTTTTATGAGCGTCTGAAATTTATATTTTTACAACATTTGATATTTACTCGATTTCTCATGTAACAATTTTCTTATTTTATTGTAATTAAAAAACGAATGACTGTAGATACTTGAAAATTTCACTGAATGTTTATATTAGCATTTTCTATACACCATAAAATGTTGAAAATATTTTGACTCTTTTTGAGCTGTTTACGGCCATTGTCAGTTTTCAATTTTTTAGTTTTTTTTTCTATAAATATCAATAAATTTTTATTTGTTGGGTAAAAAAGCGTGAAAATTTAATATAAGGCTCCTGATATATCGTTCTAATAGCAGTTGAAAAATATTAAAAATACATAGGCACAATTTTTTTTTATAAGCATTTAAAGTTCAAATTTCGACAACATTTATCAAATTTATAATTTATTAATTATTTTGTAGTTAAAAATTTATAAATTTTTAACTTTTATGGCTAAGGATTGAAAATTTAAAACAAGGCTCCACGTAAATAGGTTATATATAAATTACTTTATTCACAATAATATCATCAAATATACTTGGTAAAATCATAGGCTGACTGACCGTTTTCGCTCAGAATCGTTTTTCTTATACAATGATATTATATCATTGAATTCAAATTTAACACCATCCATTACAGTGACCCACTTGTAACCTACCGTACAGCAGAGCGACATCCACTTATCCACCTTTTTTATTATTATAATATAATAATCATTACCTATTAATTATTTTTTTTTCTTCGTAAGGATTTGGGTTTTAACTACGAGCCTATAAGGAGGGGCTGAAAAGTAAAACCTTTTGGCGGGGCTAAATGCTAATACGGGAGGGCTAAGCCCCCGTAGCTACGCCGATGCTTGTGACTTGCCCAAAACTCGACTACCGGGTTTTAAATAAAAAAATGTAATTTAGGTAACCTATTGGCTATAATTGATCTATTATAAAAAAAAAACTTAACCAACCAATAGCATCACTATATAAAATAATTAAATGTGATAATTTAAAGACAATTTCTTAAAACCCCTACAATATTTTTTAAATTTAGTGTTAAAATCTAGTTTAGCGCTCACGCAAATGTTTCAATTTTTTTTTTTCGGAAACCTATGTGTTTCAACCAGTTAAGAACTATATGATGCAAAAATTAATAGCCGGAAATCATTACCTAGTTTTTATAGTATAAAAACTATTTTTGTAATATAATATGTTGCAATCTATTTTTCCATATGTACCGTAATGCTTATCATCCATCAATTATAGGAATATGTAATCATTTATAACAAATTAACATAATAAACAAAATAGTTTTGATTTTTTTTGGTAAATATTTCATATTTAAAAAACATAAAATTAATCGTATAACATTATAATAATGATAGTTAGACCTAAAAATACGAGGGGTGCTAATAAAAACTTGGGAGTGCTTAAGATCCTCTTGCACCGCCCTAGTTGTGCCAATGTCCACATGACCACATTATATTTAATTATTAGTGGTGTACATTTAAGTGTGTAGAAAGAAATAACATGTGTAGACTCTAAGCTGAATTATTGATGTTTTATATTTTTTTAATTAAATAACATAGTAAACATAACATTTTAATCGACATATTGTACATACATGCATTTTTTTTTACGTTTGAGCACCCATGTAATGGACAATAAAATTAGGTTAGATACAGTGTTATTAAAAGTACATACTACACAATGTAAGTTTATCACATGGTAAGTGGTTGTTCATTTAGTAAATAGTAAATACATAAATAATTTAAAAAAAAAAAAACAATATTTGGCACGTATTTATATATGAATAAATAAAAAGGAAAAGTATATAAAAAAATACTTTTAAACGTAATGAGAAAAACATCAATACAAATAAAAATAAGACTAAATAGTCTAAATGATTAGGATATTTAGTGATCATTAGACCATATATATACATATATATGTATTGTACTATTGATATACAGTATACTACTTAGAACTAATAGAACAAAATATGATATAGAAAAAATACCTCTTCAATTAATTGAGTAACAATAATAATAATATAACAAAGAGGTGTATACATGTAATTATTATATACTAACATGATTGATATACATATTTTTCTATCAATAAAAAAAAAATTGTAACCAGTTAACGATAGAAAAATAAATACCAATAAAAAAAAAATAACAATTTAAAAGTTTATTTTACTTTTTTACGTTTTGTGTCTTTGTTTGGTAATAAAAAAAATTGCATACCCTCAAAACACATGGCTTAAGTATTTATTTTATAATTCTGTTATAGTAGGATATATTTAAATAAATATCCATAAAAATAAAATATTTTACGTAATATATATATTATATGTTTAAGCATAATGCCAAACAAAATTTAACACTAACCTTTCGGTGAAATATTTCAACAAAATTGATTATTCTAAAATTGTACTCAAAATAAACTATGCACATTTACTTAATCCTAATAATAACTTAAGCAAAATTAGTAATAAAAAACTTGACATATTGAAAACATTTTAATACTCCCGTGTGACATTGTAATATACTAGTACCACACATTATTATTACTATTAATTATATTTTTATTCAGTTACGTGCATGTATAATATATATAAATATAAATACATTCATATTTATTATTTTTACATATTAACTATGCGATAAATGTAATATAAATTAAAACATCTAGTGAACACATAAAAAATCAAAAGTGAGATCCATTAATACATCACTTTATCCCTTAAGCTAATAGACTTTGTAAATATAAATATAAAGGTTTTTCTCCAGGAAAAATGTTTTGTTTAAAAATCAAACGAATAAAAATACTTTTTAGTTATTTAGGAGTGAGAGTCAGTCCTGATATAAAAAAAAAATATAAACCTAGAAACATTTCATTTTACTTTTCTTTTTCTATATATATATATTGACGTCTTTCGTTTTAAAAAACTATTGAAACCCGTCTTGGATGATTTAAATTTTCTAAAGAAAACGATCATTCATTTGATGAACTAAACGCTGATTTTGATCTCCTGAAACCAAAAATAAATGGTGAATGTAAATTTGTTTACTATATAACCAAATATTTCTTATGGAATTACCTTGATCGTTAGTATTTGGTAAATCATTGTTGCCCATCATTGGGCAGCAAAACTGATTGTCATTGTAATGATTGTTATTGTTGATTGTAGTAATGGGTTTGTACTTGTCACCGAATGGCGGACACAATTCAGTAGGCATTGGCACTTGTGATGGATGAGGAGCTTGTGGTGAAGTACAGTTAATCAATGACATAGGACTCATATTGAATATGTTTGGATGTAACTTCAGATCAGGAAGTTTGACCACCACAGGTGTCTGAAAAACTTGAATGTTAGTACAACACAAAATATACACAAACATTTTTATTTGTTATTTCAATGACACACTAATTTATAAGTTCAGATACAATTAAATCGCTCCCGAGAGTTGATCACATGAATTGATTTTTGTCTACCAAGCAAGCTGCACTAAGAAGTCTGGAAGTTCAATAAGAACCTCGACAGACTTCTCGACATACTATGCAGAGTAATATCAAACATCAGCTCGGCCTATTGAAATATCATCATGTTCTATATAAATTATTACATTTAAGTATATTAACTTCTTCAGTCATAATTTAAAGTTGATCATATAAAAACAAGTTTAGTGAACAAAAAAAAAACCAAATTTTTCAAGTAAACATGTCACAACCAATTTCTATCACACAAGACAAAAAGCTCATCATAATATAATACTTTGTTTAGACAGTTAAATTAATACATTTTTTTAAATAAAATAGCTATAATATACTAATTAAGAATAAAACATGTAATTGATTTATTTGTACTTAATGTCTAACACAGATTTTATGAAAGCTAAGATCAAATATTAACTACTTTTTTTATTAAAATTATTATTCTTATTAAAACCTATCGGACATTTTTATTGTAACAAACTTTCAAATTTAAGTTGAATATCAGAAACTCATTGAGATTTTAAAGTTTTTATCGATCATTAAATAATCTATAACTTTAAAATCAAAAATATACACAAGCAATTATGTACGAGTACTATAAATAATAACTTTCGCAATTTTGATTTGTTTTCTACATTTAAATGTTGTCAACACACTAGAAGTTAACTGATATCGTAAAACCAACAAATATCAACCAACCGATAATTAATATAAATTTTAGTTCAGATATTATAAAATCGCTCCCGAGAGTTGATCACATGAATTGATATTTGCCTACCAAGCAAGCTGCACATGAACTCTGAAAGTTGATTCTGATTCTCGGCATACTATACACAGTAAGCAAATATCTATCATCAGCTCGGCCTATTGAAATATCATCATGTCTTTATTTTGATCAATAATATAAAAATATTCCCTAACAAATCACTTAAGTCATCAAATTGTTATTGTATATTTATTAGGATAAATAAAAATATAAAATGCATATTTAAAAAAAAATTAGTTTCCATAATGTAGGTTTCTCATTTAATAATATAAATAATTACTCATTAACATTTTGTACGTAAATAGTAGATAAATTGGTAAATAAATATATAAAAATCAGAATTTGGGATTAAGCATATAATAATAAGTTTGTTAAACAATGGAAAACTGGACAAAACAAGTCAACAGATCTACCATGTCACAACCCATTTTTATCATATGGCCCCCAGGCTCATCATATTTTCTACATTAGTTAGTTACATCTAAACATATAATTTCAACTGGTATGACATATTCTAATACTTGAATTGTTTAAGTAAATGTACAAATAATAAAGAACAAAAAGGTTAACTATTAAAACTTAAAAATTATTTTGTAGTGTTGGTCAGTTTACTAAATCGCTTCCGAGAATGATCACGCAAATAATGTTTTTAACAGATTAAATATAGCTCAATGTTGGGAAAATAATCTCAACCAACAGATTTACATAAAACCTTGTTTAATACATCAAGTCAGACTCGGCCTGGTATCATCATTTTCAACATTTATATACATTTATATTTGAATATTATGTTAAATAATAATAAAACTAATATGAATAACTATATATGCTTCACGCTTTATGTACTTAGTACAGTAAAATCTTGTTATGTCAAAAATCAAGGGAAACAGAAAAAAAAGTTTTGACATCAAAATGTTTGAAGTATTGGGGTTTATTGTGATGGTAATTATTTCAAGGGCATTTCAATTGAGTTTGGCATTACAAAAAATTGGAGATATTGATGTTCAACATAACAAGAATCTATACTCTGTCCAACAAGAGAATGAGCCGGTACAGTGTGCATCCCCCCACGTCACTTTGCTATTGAAACTGATTCCTCTATGGCAGGATGTTGCGTGGAGGAAACAGTTTTGGTCGGTGTGCGGTTCTCTTGCTGGACAGACCATTCTGTAGTTTCTTTTTAATATTGTAAACTGTGTATTCAAGAAGGACACGTTTACACATTACTATTTCTTTAAGATTAACTTAGAACAGTGCAAGTTATATTAATATTTCAATATCAACAAATAAAATATTTTATTTTAAACAACATTTTAAAATCTATTTTGTCTTTATACTTATTAAATTATATTTTACTGCATAATGAGAATAATATCAAAGCATTAATTAAGAATAATTTTAACTGCTACAACTTCCAAGATCTGACTATTATTAGGAAACAACATTTAATTATTAAGCTTATGGTAGTTAAGTTATACGAGTTAATAAGTTGTGCTACAGTTGTAATATTATTTTAAACTTTAGAAAAATAATGTACTTTATTTAGAATGCATTGATTCAACGAAGCATTACACATTTCGGGATTATGGCCTCATATGGCTTATGGTCCACAAATAGAAAAATAGTAAACCAAAACTAAAACTCAACTTTTCCACACATGTGATTATAAGATTATATAAGTTATTTTTAAAAACACTAACACTGTATTATTTTAATTCTGTTTTCTCTGTGTAGACCCAGCTTCAGAACACATAATTAAGGGATGCTATTTTTTCAACCAGACAAATTCAAATAATTTATGAATATACACAGTCGTTTTTGGTGTATAAGGTACATCAGAGTAAAACTATAGTATGATCATTACCTTATTCTCGTCTGGTAGCAAAACATTGTTTTCTCTTAAATTCTCATTGTGGTTCATTAAGCTCATATCAGGCTTACTATAATTATTCTTTGTCATTTGATCTGGCATGGGCGATTTAATTATACTGTTAGGCAAATGAATACCTACACCTGTTTGATAAGTGTTAAGTCAGGTTTTTAATCATTATCATAAAAATATATTTATTAAACAAATATAATATACATAAAATGTTCTTACTGGCAAGTTCTCTGTTGAGTATGATGTAACGTTTGGGCGGCTTGTTTTCAATGAGGACTGTGTGCGGAATACTGGTTATCAGTGCCATTACGGACTGATATCCGTAAACAGCTGGCTGAATGGCGGTGCCAAACAGACGCAAGTAAGCAGCTTCAAGGGATGTCAACAACAATCGACCATCTGAGATCATTAACAAACGATACATATCTTGGGCGAACAATTGCAAAGGAGTCAATTGTACATATTCTTCTCCAAATTTAGTCTTGACGATCTAAACACAAGTTTTGCTGTTGTAAAATATGTCTGAAAATATCACTGATCCCTCTCTGCTGTTACCTTTATAGTTTCACCAAGTTTCTCCTGCATAGTTTCAATGTTTATAGATTCGCCAAACATTGTTTGGTACACAGACTGAAACTGCAAAACAGACATCTTGTCATTGGACGAGTGTTCCATCAGTACACGGCGAACTTTTAGAGACAACCTTTGGGCTTCTTTACGGTCCACAGCTATCAAAAACAGCTCACCGTGATTGTCCACCACCTTTAGTAATGCAACAAATGTTTAACATGATTAGAAAAAAAATCATACCGTCTATACTCTGTACACGAGCCTGTACTAATTTGCACCAAAATAAATACAGATTGAACTACAAATTTTATGAACTAACTTACTATGTTTTATATTTTGTGCTAATCAACAGTTTAAAATTTTGCTTTTAAAAATAAAATAGTTAAAATAATTTTATTTAAAAAAAAAATGTTTAGAATATTGATTAGAACATAATATTATACTACATAGTAAGTTAGTTAATTACATTAGTCAGTTTTAATGTTGCAGTAAACCTAACCTGTGTATCATGCAATTGAAATCACCGTTGGTAATCCAAAAAGTAGTATTTAATTTGCAACAAAATGTAAACTGATTAGTCTAGATTGAACTAATGTTATTTCTAATTTGTTTAACTAATGTATTCACAAAAATCAACAATGTTCACAAATATTTATACCTGTCTACCCAAGAACAGCTGTAAGGAAGTGTTCTTAATACAACTATTATGGCATTGCCTATGCATTCATCAACATACAAGTTCAAATCTTCAGTATGAAGAGTATGACATTCATTGCGAGTTAATTCTCTAAATCAATCATCCGAAAGTATCTAACACCAAACAATTTATTGCTTTCCTACAATGATAGTTCTTTGTTTTTTAGTCTATTATTGATTAAAATATCATATTATATATCTTAACAATCGAAATTTAGATTAGTATTTTTGTGTTAGTAATTATCTTCTCATTATATGCAACATGGATATTTGGACATTATTAACTAATAAGTATATAATTAAATAGTATAATACCCAGTACCCACTAAATTGTAAGTACATGAATTTGTAGGCGGTGTTCAGCCGGAAATGTATTGCAAAAATATGACTAGCGTCAGCTTCGATATCATATCGTTATCCGTAAATTATTTTGAATAGTAAACATAATTTTCATATTGTGCAAATATATTTTAATTTTGTCATTTATGGAGCATACTACAAATCTTTTTTTCTTATTATTAAAATTACACACATGTAACAATCTGTAACACATGTCTTCAATCTCCTATGTTTTGATATTATATTTTATCTTACCTTGACAGCATCATCAAGCTTTTGTAACAGTTCGATGAGTGTCTCACATTCATATACGGAAGGTTTAAGAGCATAGCCATACTGCCACAAGAAGGCGTTTTGTAATTGACTAATTTGCAGTGGATAAACAGCCAATGCGGCCAACTGATCACCAAGCACATTTTGTTTCACATCAGTCGTCAATGACACGCGGCGCTCTCCTTCCAAATCGTCTTCGATCTATAATAAACATCATTGTTTAACAAATGCAAAATTAACATTGAACATATTATACTAATTTTCAACAAATATAGTATACAAATAGATAATCAAATTTTTTAAATAAAAACATAAAACAATTGTTCACAATATATTATGCAACTATAAATTTTTTTTGGGGGGGAGGGTACTGTAGGTTTTGAATACGTATGTTTGTTTTGGCAGAATGTTTAAGTGGGTACCCGTAAGTATCTGCCATGCCCGGGTGGGAGATGGCGGCCTCTCCCTCCGTACACCGAGACTGCCCGAAGAAAAATGCTGCCCGTGGCCGAGTTTGAACCGGCGATTAAGGCATCGCAACCTTAGTCCACTCAGCCACTTCGTCCCCCACTATAAAAATTATATTGATTATTGACTCCCTAATAAAAGAAAAATATTTAAATAGTTTTAGTTATCCTCTCAAATTATACGATTTGAATAATTATAAAAAAAAAAATTTTTTTAATAGATAAGTTAACTCATATTGGGTTTTAAAATTCAAACATTTTTTTCTGGAGTTAAAAGTTTTAAGTTGAACAAATAAACAAAATAATCCATGTAATATTTTAATAATAAACCTAAAGCATAACGATAGTTGGGAATTATAATAAATTAATGAGTTTATAGGAGGATCCTGTGTAATACACAGTATTTCTGAGGAACACGAAACACACATACATAACACAGAACGAAAAATGAACGCCACCCTCCGTTCAAAAGCCATAACATAAAAAAAAATTTAACACTCAACAGTTTGGAAATCCAAATGTTTCTTAGTATTTGCAACGTTGAACATTTTCTGTAAATCATTATGTGGTAACTTGAACAATTACAAGTATCACACAAACCAACACCGGAATACACAAAAAAAAAACCATCTGAAAATACCTTTACAATGTGCGGTATTGATTCGAACAGTTCGATCAATTTTGTGAATCCAAAATCAGCTACTTTACACTGATGACCAAAATGGTGATGGTAAGAAGGTATGAACTTATTAAATAACAGACAACACTGCGGGGCATGACTTAACAACTCTATTACCTAGATAAATGTTTATTATTATTGTTTCAAAATTTGATTGGGCCAAGTCTTGAGTCAAGAAATTTGTTGTCAAATCAAATCTCCCTGAAATTGTTACTGAAAACTCACTTCTTTAGCAAAGGCTTTGGTGCGTTCAATTTCTTCTGGAGTCTGTTCTCGTTTAGGGATTGCCACTGATTTTTGACCATCCAGATGACCGATGACGACGGTATTTTCTGATACTTGCGTTAATAGATCATCAAGAGAACACAAGCCATAATCGACTGGATCAAAAGCACGTCCCAGGGTCTTCTCGAAAAGCGTACTGAAGTCAACAATGGGCACTTGTTTGCTGGCTACGGATTTAAGCACACGCAACAAATCAGAAGTAAATCTTCGTACCTGTGCTTTGTGCGACAACGTCATGAAACGTTTGTTACCCTCTCCAAATACCTGAAAAAATGTATAGCCAACATCAGTAGTGTTTCCTAGAACACACGAGGGGGAACTGATAATATAAGATGTAAATGTCTACATTTATTTTATAGTTATTGAAAAATAATTTTATCTAATCTCTGACCAATGATCAACATGGAAATTCTTTTGGGCAGACCAACCTCGTGCTGTTTGATTTTGTACTAGAAAGAATAATTTACTTAAGAGGACGCTACACCCGCATGCGTTGTCTCTGTCTTACAAACGTACAACATAACAAAAACTGTTTTGCGCGGGAAAGAACCGAGAATGCTATAGTTATAACTAAGAAACGAAATTTTCACACTGTAAAGATGAAAACATTTACTGTGCAACATCGTTTTTATTTTTCCGATATCACATACACCAAAAAAGTTATTATTGTTTAAAAATGCATTATTTCAACCTTGAATAACTTTTTTTGTATTTGTGATATCGGAAAAATAAAAACGATGTTGCACGGTAAATGTTCTCATCTTTACAGTGTGAAAATTTCGTTTCTTAGTTATAACTATAGCCTTCTCGGTTCTTTCCCGCGCAAAACAGTTTTTGTTATGTTGTACGTTTGTAAGACGGAGACAACACATGCGGGTGTAGCGTTCTCCTAATACAAAACTTAGAAGAGCATTAACTGTGTTCTTGCGTTGGATTTTTTTTTACAATATTTAAATTTTAAAACATATGAGCATTTTTAAATTGAAATATTGTCGAAAGGTCAACATAAGAATACAAATTATGTTCTAAACTTAAGGTTGATGATAGGTCAGGTCAATTGACAGTAATACTAAAGCTAACAACTCATTTGGGTCTGCTGACATCAAATATCCTTATAGGGCATGCGTAAGAGAGCAAAACTAAATAGTATGCCAACATTCCATCATCTCAAGAAGAAATATTCTGTCTTTTTTTTAAACAATTTTTCCATTTTAATCTAGGTAATAAATACAATACACACCTATAGGTTAAAATTATCATGAGCTTTAAAAAAAATATATTTATTTGAGAGTAAAAAGACTTCAAGCACTAATAATATTTGACAAGTTTTATTAATTATATTCAATTGCTACATACATTTTAGATAAGATAATTTTCATAAGATCCTTGATATTGGCTTAAATTCTTTGTTATAGTTGGGCTACTGAGTTATAAACAAGAATTTAAAAAACAAAACAATAACCATAAAGTCTAATGGGTATAGTAATAATGTACTAGTATTTATAAAGGCTTTATAAAATAATGTATCTTTTTAATATTATAAGAATGTCTTAGGGAATGTGGGGGGAAATAGGAACCAACATCATCCTAAAACTAAAATTTTTTCTGAAAAATATCAATAACTGCATAATAAGTAAATCACCTGTACAATGTTTGGCAGCGCTTCTAAGAGATCAATAAGTTTGGTAAAACCGTAGTCGGCAACGCGACACTGACGGCCGAAATGGTGATGGTATGCTGGTATGAAACGGTTAAACGACATAGTGCAATGAGTACAGGTCTTTAACAGATCAACCAGTTCACGACTCAACAAGGCCAAATTGTTTGCCAATGGTGGACTAATGCTCTTCAATCCACTCACACTGGCTGCGAAACATTTAAAATGTTGGATAGTATCAATAAAAATAATATAATAACAAATGACTGTCGTATGACTTTTACACGGAAATATTTTATAGATATTACAGACATAACATTACCTTCTGATTTAGTGTCGGACTCTTGAGTCGAAGATCTTACAGACATATTTCCAATGTCCGAAGCCGAAGACGTTGTTAGGTATTTGATGCCAATACTACAGCTCTGTAAGAGTTCGACACCACTGACAGCAGTAACAACATGTTCCAAAGGCACCCCGTCTTCATCTGTCTGTAACGGCTCATTGAACAAAGCTTCGTAGCAATCGCAAATACTAAAAATAAATTTTTTATTTAATTTGTTACACATGGTTTGTAGTAACAAGACGGCATCGTCTACTGAGTAGTAAAAAATTTATTATTTATGATTTACGTGGCGAGAATTAGATAATTGTTGTGAGATGATATCAGAGAATGTAAACGTTTAGAGAACTCGTTTAATGACACTTTAACATTAGGCAATGCAGGCATTTCCAATTCAGCCCAGCCCTTATCGTCGGTGGGTTTTGTAATTTTTGCATGAGTCGGACAGTACGAAACCGCATCGCTTTTGTCCTATACATATGATACAAATAAATTATAAACAATAACAAATAAAATACATGTTTTATTAAGAAGTATTCTGAACACAGCCAGATAAATGTGGTGACGTATAACTTACTAAATTAGACATGGGCATAGAAGATGAAGAAGAAGGTAAATGGTGAAGGGGCGATGGAGTGTTACGGTATTCTGGGTTTAAGCTAATGATTCTATGATTTGGTTCTTCGGTTATTAAGCACACGTCTTTCATTTTATACAAATCCGATACGGACACGGAACTCATGAAGCGGTTTTCAAACATTTCGCGGAACTTGAACAGAGGCAGACGCTGTCCGGGAACTTCCATTAGTATATATGCTATCTGAGACCTATAATAAAAAGCACACACATTACAACCCAGAAATTAGAATATAATAACTGTAAAACAAAGTTATAATTCACTGTCAGAACCATACATACCTCAGCAGCGTGGGATTTTGAGGGTAACCAGAATGAGCATAAGCAATCATAATTCTTTTGAACCCGATTTTGCGTCTGTGGAGCTTAGAAATGGCATACTGCGCATCCTGTGGGCTAGACACCCGAACGGCTGCTGCAAAGTTACCGTCTGACTGATAAAACACCGACACGTGTAACACCTGTATTTTACCAACATAATAAAAATATGAGTTCACATTTCAAAATCACAACATTTAATAAACATACCATAACATGTTCCCTGAACGTGTTAAATAATATATTTTTCATCTCAACAGAGTCGATGTTCTGGTCTAAATTTGTAACGTGCAAGTCTACTGGATTACTCTGTTGGGCTACAAGTACTGGTGGTGCTTGATTCGTTGCCAAATTGTTATAAGATGGAGATATGGGGTGAAAGTATCGCTGAAGAAATAATTTTAAAAATAAAATATGTACACGCTTTATAATTAAACAGTCTAAATATAGATAGAAAAAACCTTACATCTGGATTGGTATTCTCCATTAGATTTGGTGGACTAACTCTCCTAGGAACGTTGACTATTGGAGGAGGTGGAACTGAAGTATTGACACCAAACATCATGTATGGCGGTGGGCCATTCGAACTGATCATACTGGGGGTTGAACCGACCTAAATTTCAAACAATAAGTTAATATATAAAATTCAAAATCGCACTTGGGGTATGTAAAAAATGATTTCTTACTTGAGAATCTATTTGTGATGTTCCAGCCAATCCTCTTTTTAAAATCGTTATTGGTGTACCGTGACCCATTGCTGTAGAATAACCATGTCGCATCCAGGTTTCATTTTGATTTACTGCTGGAAAATTTTTTTTACAATACATTTAATACCAATAAAATTTTTAACATAATAATAAAATGCAATATTATATTACAAGTTATTTGTGGAGTTGATGGTTGAGAGTGACTGGTATCAGGCTGTTCCTGATTGTCCTTGGTCATCTGTTTTCCTTTGTAGTTAATTGGACCTTTTGCCCCGCTCTAGTCAAAAGTTGGTTTATAGTTAAAAAAAAATAATAACAACTATTAAATATATAATAATATAATTTGCTGTCTTTGGGTGGCTCTTATTTACACAATTTCAAATATACTCCTCCCTCTTTTGTTTCTAATACCAAAACAAAAATGTTGACAATTTGTACTTACTAACTTAATCCTAATTCCTAACCATATTCTGTGATGAGGAGATGACCATAATGTAATGACCATTATATGGTTGACCATACAAAAATAATGTATATGTTTAAGTAAACAGCACATTTCTGACCAAAAATTTAGAATTTTTAATTAATAAACAAGAATCAATTATGATTAAAAATTATTTTTGGCGGGAAAAAAATGTATGCGCTCATTTCTACAATGTTAAGTTGAGTTTTATTTTAATATTATAAGTTCACATTTTAAGTAAAAATGTTATTTTTTCATATCAATTCTACAGTAATTTTATAAGAATGAAATTCATATTTTTTTATTTTAATAATTCCTTTTATGAGACAAGTTCATCAATTGATATCAAATTATATCTATATATTCACAATAAAACAGAACAGTTAACAGTTTCTGCCAAAAACAGCTTATTTAGTATAAATATTAAAAAATAAATTTATTAATAAAAGAAACAAATCTTTGACACGAGCAACACCGAGCGGGACAACTAGTATTATATATTATTCACGATTGAAAGATGATGTTATGATAGAGCTGGAAGTTTACTATAAACACATGATAGTGGTGATATAAAATATTGTTTTATATGTTAAAAATAAACTAAAACACATGTTGTTTATTTTATATCATACACATAGGATATTCTATTTCTTTTCAATCGTAACTGATAAGTAACTACTAGTACTGTATACAATGTTTCAACATTCACGTTCTGTAGCTGATTAATATATTATATTTCTTGTACATTTGTTAATTTTGCACTTAAAAAACTTATTATATTTTTCTACAAACAATATTTTTAAATTCTCAAATATGAATGTATTTTTCTGTATTCATGATCAAATTATTCAGTTTTATATTTAAAAAAAAATTGCTGGATAACAATTTAGATTAAATAAAAAGGGGAAAGGAGATAACCACTCTGCTGTACAGTAGGCGTCGAGTGTACCTCGACTTATCACGAAGGAAGTCAATGTAATGTGTGTGTTAAATTAAGTTTAATGATAAATCATTTTATACAAAAAATGTCAGCCTATATACCTAAGTATATTTTATGATATATTTTTATTGCAATTATAGTATTAATAATACGACAAGTTAAATTTTTGTTTTTAGGGCATATTTTATGTTTTTATACTTTTTGAGACCTATTTAACTTAAATCAACCTTTTCCACAACAACATTTCTATTTCAAACAAATACAGTCATCATTTTTGGATGAAAATGTATTCGTTTTTAATTTTTGTCGTATAATATGGTTTTTGACATATTTCCTAGAAGCACTTGCGAATTGCAGATAAGCCAATAATATTAATTTGTTGTAATTAATTTTTTTAATAGATAGAAATAAATAAATAGAAAATTTAGAAAAATGTATTTTGTTTATTTGACAATGGTATAAAATATAATATTTAAATCACATTATAATTGTTTTGATTTATTTCATTAGCACTTATAATAAAATTGGTCAAAAAATTTTTGAAGTGCTTATTATAGGGTTTTGAAGTGCATAAGTACTTGCATATTTAGTGCTTTTTTAGAGCTACAAGTCCTCTACCCTACTTTTAACTCATTTGAAAGACAGAGACAACAAATGCAGATTAGGCTTCCTCTTAACTTAAGAAAAGGCACTATGGGAAAACTAGTTGAAAAAGTTTAGAAACCATTGACAGAGTATATCTGCCCTAGCAATCGTGACATCAACATCTAAGTATGATGATTTAAATAGCTAGTATTATAATAATGTAATATCAAAAGAAAATAATAAATTAATAAAAACTTTTATAGTAGATACCTCTTTACACTTAATATAAAAAAATATATTATATTTTTAATTAATGATCAATTTATTGGATTAATTTAAACCATTGAGATTTTTTTTTAAATTTTAACGAATGTTTTTAAAATAAGTGTTCCTTGCACTGGGAATAATAAAAATCCTGTAGATTTATTTAATGAAATAACACTTACTACAGGTATTTGAGGTCCATTTAACCAGGTTTGTATGCCAACAGAATTTGATGTCAACCAAGGATTATGGTTTCTCATTGAGTTATCGATGCTAGGATTCATTTGAGACATTCCAAAACCACCTTTGATTTGTTGACCGTACAAGCTAGACAAAACAGAATTTAAAATATAGCTACAGTACAAAATCTGAGCTAAATTAGAGTTAGAAATAGGTTTTTTTCAAAACTTACGCAAATTTTCGATTTTCAAAAGTGGCAGGAGGAGTAACAGGGGTTATATTGAACCGGGAATGCATATTGTTTGTTGAAGAATACTGAATGGTAGTTGCGATGTGCTGTATATTTTCTTCTCTAGTCTGCACTGGAGCAGGTTTACCTAAACAACGTTAAGTGTTCAATATAAGAACAAAATAAAAATTTGAATTTAATTATTGTACAAACTTATGAAACTAGTGGACGATGATTCTTCTTTTACAGCAAATGGTAAACTAACAACAATTTGACTATTAAACACGCGTTCCTTATTCATTCGTTTTTGAGCTCTAAACAAGAGTTATGTAAAGTAGAATTATTAAAACAAATTTAATTAAATTACAAAAAGATCATGTGTTAAATAAATACAATAATAATAATAAATAAATAAAATACCATGCTTTTAAAAATTTGTATGCAAAAAGGACTAGATAACATTAAAACAATGATAAATATAAATCACAAATTTAAATAAACTACAAAAATTAAATTAAGACACAAAATACGAAATTATTGAACAAATAATTAAAGCTCAATGTAGTAATTGAGTGCATGACTGCAAAGGAAGACTGCTCCAAAAATACTATTGAAAGTTCAATGCTAACAGAAACCAAATATGTACAGGGAATACCACAGGGAAAAATTGTATAAAAATAATCAAACAAGATTGTGAAAGCAATAAAAAGATATTTTATGAGATAAAACTGATAAACATGATAGCTATTAGCTATACAAAATTGCTTATCATTATTATTATTTACCTTGCAGCCATTTCTTTGGTAGGAAATCTAATTGTTGTTGAACAATTATTTATTACACCAACACGTCCACCACAATTTTCAGACAACCTCTTTAAACGATTTCTGATTTTTGCTGGATCAATGCCAACTGGTAGATTGGATACAATAACTTCAACGGGTGTGTTCCCACATTGCTAATAAAACAAATATCAAATAAAAGTTTTGTTCCAGTACATATTTATTAATGTTCAAATAATGTAACAATAAAAATCCAAATCCTAAGCACTATGATCTAAAAATAAGAAGAAACATTACTAGTAAATATTGTTTTAGTAATATATTATACCAGTTATTGGTAATGAAAAAAATCAAATATTTTAAATTTAATAAAATCACAAAGGTAATTAATAGTTAATAGTTATTATCATGCTAATATTTTTAATTTGTTATTAAACTTAATTTAAAAATAATTAATACATTTAATTACAAACATAAGTTATAACTGATAAATATGTATATTTTTGAGGAAAATTATAAACGACTTTTAATAAAAATAATTCTATACATTAAGTGGGAGTGAAAATAATCCAATAGTAATTTTACTTGTAAATTATAATTAATTATTAATAACAAATGAGTTAAGAATCACTAGTTAACAGATTTGTGTAAATAAATACAATCAATTTGTATACAATAGACAATATTATATGGTCCACTAAAATTGTCATTTTAATGTGTTTTGCGTATAGGAAAGTCTAGTTTTGATTAGCATAGCATAAGCCAAGAAAATCTACTAGCCTGAACAAATGCGGGTATATCGAGGTGTACATCTTATAAACTACATTTCTTTTAGAAATGGTTTTCTTCTAGGTTTTAATTAAGGCTCAAAGTTAGTGCACTTTTTAGAATGCTAGTAGGAAACTTTTAAGTTTGAAAATTAGCTTTTCAAAGGTGATAAAATTCAAAAATAGCAATTTTAAAGTTAACAATTTTGAACAGTTATAAATGTAGTTTTAAGCACTATCAATTATCTTAACAAAATACAGATTTAAAAAAAAAAAGGAATTGCTTGTTAGCGCTCCATCACTAAGCCATATAAAATTTATAACCCCCACCGGGTTACTGTACATTAAATTATGATATTAATTTTTATATACCATTACAAAACTTTTAAATAATGGTAAATACCAAAAAGTATAACAAATTTTTTACAATTATTTATTGCAGGCAGTAGTGTAGTCAATAATTACATATAGAAAAATACGACAGTATTCGATACATCCTTTTAGGAACCATAATGCCGATTATTTAAATATTCCGCAATTCCATAAAATATTAATATTATATTTTATATTTTAGTTTCCACCTTAGTTATAACTTATAACTTATAATACTTTTTGACTACTCGGCATCTACTGATTTAGAGGGAGTGGGAGTTGATATAATATATTATAACAAAAATTACTTCATAAGAAACTTTTAAGCTTTGTAGAATTGTCGGATTTCGATAACTATTTTTTTATCTGAACGAAGAAAACTTCTTACAGACTGCATCGTACTCCAATTTTTATTTTATTTCAAATAATGTTATAGAATACCTGATTTGTAAAAAAAAAAACTTAAGATTATCTTGTTTTATAAAGACATATTATGGTTTGAAATTTAAATATTGAAAAATAGAGGTATGCCGCCTGTAGAATAATACCCTCTATAAGTTGAAAATTAAAAATAATCAAATTTGGTTGATTCTACAGGACAGCATTATGGTCACCATAATTTTTTTTTTTTTGGAAACAAAATGACCTTGGCATTAGGCGCTTTAAATGCCACACATTTAAAAACTGAATGCCAGTACTAAATACTGCAGGAAATAACTCATTAAAATTAATTATTAACAATATTTTAAAATAAGCTTATAATGTTTATAAGATTGGTATATGCACTTTAAACTACACATACAATATAGCCACAAGCCAATAACATACCAACATGATTAAAATGTGATAAAATACAATTTCAAATATTATAAGAATAGTTATAATATTAGTTTTCCTTTTTCCATAAACAGATTACATACTATACTAACCTACATGTAAGATATATGGAGATAATCAGAGAAATATCAACCATGAATCAGAATATCAATATTTAATATTTATTTTTAAAACATAAAGCTAACTTAAGGTTGCCTAGGGCGTGATGAGATAAATTTTATACAGGTTAGTGGCAGAACAATAAAAAATCGGTACAGAAAATAAATCAACATTACCATTAAAAAACTCTTACTGGTTACATTAGGACCATAAATTAATTATAGAACCTAATAAATCTTTAAGAAAACTATTTTAATTTAACAGTAGAGCAAATAAAATTATGGGCATATTATTTGGTATTTTTAGTATGAATTCAAGTCAGATATTTATATGCACTTGCATCTTTTTATTGATGGGTCAACATGAAGTTAATGTATACCAAAATGTGATTCATGACTTAATGATTCTGAATATAAAATTTTATTTTGAGTTTTTTTTAAAATTATTTTAGTTCATATTTTAGGATTTTTCTAATTATTTAAGACATAGTTAAACTTTTTTTAAATATATAGTACTAAAATGCCATTTTTTATAAGTACACTAATCATGAAATGCAAAACGTTTATTAACCCATTAGCGCCGGAGTTTTTTTATTTACAATTTTAACCAAAATTTTGTTGAAAATGTATGTTATACCTCAAAAATGATTGTAAAAAAACTATGTTGCCATATGACAACGCACGGCGTTAATGGGTCAATAATTGTACACAATTCTATAAATATGAGCAGAGGCGCAATGGGCAGACTTTTAGTAAGCCCATCAGTTAAACAGTAAAAATTCAAAATTAATTAACTGGTTTCAAAAATACTCATTATCTCAATAAGACTGAGCACAGTATGTCTGACTCCTCCAATATTACTATGCTAATACTATAAAATAAATTATACTTACTCGAAGAGCATTTCTTAATGGTAACATTTCAACTAAATGAGTATAATTATAATGTTCATTGGCACACAAAATAAGACTTTCAGAACAAAGTTCATTATGCAATAATATTACATGCATTTTTTTCCTGGAAAATTAAAATTTGAATGAATTATATGTCTCAAAGCAAACAAAATTAATAGATATACCTATGTCTAATATCACAGAGATCGGATGCAAAATTCACATCACCAGAAACTAAAACTACAGCTGCAGGGGAACCATGTAAATCAGCAAATCTTCTCATTGAAAGGCGAAGTTTCTCGTCGGCTGCATTTTTACATACAGATGTAACATGAACTAAATTGACCTGATAGAAATTACATGAATCAAATTAGTAATTACAAGCACTTTAACAATTTATCACACAATATTAGAAATGACTTACTTGAGCATCATTTAGTTCTTGAACAACTTGTGCATTTTCTTTTTTAACATCACAGACGACGAGAAACTCAGCTTCTCTATAACCGATAAAAAATCTGTCTCTTATTGCTTGAGCCACGGCTACTGCAGATCTACCTTTGGGAACCTAAAGTAATTGTATTCATTGTACTATTTACTTTGATAATATTCACTGTTATATTGATGTCATGACTTACCTGACAGTTTTCAATATCCCAAAAAACACCAATTGGTGGCAAATAGTGAGCAAATGAATGCTTATGACTATAAGGTATTGAATTATTTGTATACCCACGCGAAGTATATGAAGAACGAAGTCTATTTACAGACTTCTTGTTTTTTTTGTAAGGTAACAACTGGTTATCATACCTAAGGCATTCTTGTTCATACACATCAGAATTTGAACACAATGAATCAGAGTCTGATGCAGAATCTGAATCAGTGTGAGAATATGAAGATGATGTAGTATTATTTTGAAGTACAGGTTCCTTTGGTGAAATATAATATCCATTTGTAAGATGTGGTGGTGATGGAAATTTAAAATTTGTTTCAATTTGACCATCACATGGATATGGTTCTATGTTTCCAAAGCAGCCAATATTCTCTTGACGGTTGAAAGACACTTAAAAATTAAATTATTATTTAATAATATTTAAATTTGTTAACTAAAACGTTTGTATAGTTAACTTAGGCATCAACCGAAGGTTTAAATTTTAATTTTTTATCAGATAGTTAAAGACTCAATGCATATTAGGTACCTAAACTAATATTTTTTTTGAACAGTCAAAAATTGTTTTTGATTTATAAATTTTGTAATTGTGCCAATAAAAACCAAGATAACATTATGTTATTAATTCAGTCAAACAAATATATTGAAACTTACATTTTCTTGTACAGACAATAAGATGATCCATAATAGGTCCAACAACTTATATATATTATACCTCGAGAAAAATATGAGGTATAAAGCTGCATTTACTAATGAAAAAATATGTTTTTAAATACTTGAAGTCTAAATTAAAATTTTGGTATCATTTATATACCAACTGAATAGACCTGAAAATAAAAAAAAATATTCAATTTTAATAATTAAGTTAGATCCAACTAACTTCTAACCTAACCATAAATAATGTTATTTTTATTACATACAACTTATCTTATTTTATCTTTTTTAAATAAATACAATAAACTTTAATCTTTGTTTATATTGTAAGAACAAATATTATTAATAATCAATAAATACTTAAATTATAAATATTAAATGTCAATACAAACAATTTATATTGTATTACATTTATCTAATATAGGTAGGTACGCTAAATATAATTAGGAATTAAGACTTTAAATTTGATTATAAATTACAGCCAATAGCAATATTTAAATTTAATCATTCAAATGAATCATTCAATACTAAATACATTAATAACTTTGAATAATCTGCTTGGTTTAACCACAACATAATTGTTCTCAAAATATATTAAAGTAATAAAATTATAAGTTTTAAACTGCCAAAAACAATTTGATAACATAAAAATGGTTTGAACATATTCTTGTATAGTTTATTTTTTCTTAAACTTGAACTATGGGTATAAAGAAAAAAACTAATTTTATACATTTTAATTGATAAAATTGTTGATCTCCAATTTTATGAAAATTTTACATGAGATTTGATATAACATATTAAATATTGAAGCAATAATGAAGCATATACTTTTTTTATAAAAATAATTATAAATTATTGACAATTTAACTGATCAATAAATTATATATTAAATATATAACATTATTTTGAATATGCTATCTATCTAATTTAGACTACACAATTAGTTAATATTTTTGTTCTGAATTAAAATAATTGAATTTACATTAGTACATTACCTTTTGTTTGCTAATTTATAATGGGCAATAAATGTACAAATGTTAATTTAGTTTAGTTGTTTTTAAAAATGATAGGTCGTACATGTGATAGGTAATACAAATGTTCAGTGGAAAAAACTGAATTAAGTTTTTAATTTATATTTTTATTAGGTATATAATTATTTACGAACAATAGAACTTTTTATAGTATATCGGTTACCTTTAATTTTGAAACTTTTAATTTTGTGTAGTTTTCCATACCAAGAATGATGATAGAAATTAAATTTGGCGTTGATTATAAGTTAGAAAGTTATAGCCATTTGTTCTATTAATTGCAATTTGTAAATAATATTTATCAATTTATAACTTATAACTAGGTAATTGCTAAATAAAAAGGCCCCCAAAGGGATGGTGAACATCTTTTAATTTACAGAAATTACAATAAATTATTATTTATTATGTTCTAAGCGCAATAAAAAACTAAGGTAGGTAACCCCCGAGGTTTAGAAAAAAAAAACAAAAATGACATACCTACGTAAAATGGCTATAACTTCATCAAATTTCTGTGCACCATCTTTCTGTTGAAAAGAACACAAGATCAAAAAAAATAAATCCAAAATTTAAGGTGTTTGGTAAACTAAACATATTATACAATGATTTACGAAATATAGCAAGATAGATATTTCTTTCTACACACACACTGTCAAAATATAAAGAAAACAATTTTTTTACCAATACAATTTATAAACGTAAACAAACACGATGACAGTCAAAGTTTGATCGCGATTACATGAGCCATTCGAGCAGCTTATTATTCAACAATCCCCTTCACTTAATCATTGACATTAAATAAAATATTATTAATTTAATTATGAGTTTAACAGACAAACGTTTCGATTGCAAACGCGGAGTCGCGGCAGTAGATCAATATAATATTATAAGAAGATAACAAGTCTACTTAGTATATTATTATACTTTACCTTTTCGGATGAAAAAAATAATATTCGTATATGTGTTATAGTTATCGAGTAAATCGAAAACAATATTGAAACGGAATTTTTCTTTTTAAAAATAAATTTGTTAACCCGACGAAAACAAAAACACGAATAGAGACTTTATAGTTTATGGAGCACAGATGCACGGTACTCAGGGGAAGCTAGTCTGAAGTAAATTGTAAATAGTAAATAGTTTCTTTTTGTTATGGTTTTATCTGCAACCGTGGTTTTTCAGTTTTTGTACATGACCGATAAGCGATAAGCCAGGTTCACACGAAACGCGTGACAGATAATAGATAGGTACCAATAATAAAATAACATTATTATTTATTTTTATTATTTATGGTATTTTACCGTGTGAGTATAGCGTTTCTATGACTTACTGGATATAAGTGAGTACCCTAGTTCGAGGAAACGTCTAGGCTTCTCGTGAAAAGAGTCATTGTTTAGTAATACTAAATTGGTATTTTGAATAGTCAAATGATTGTTTTCAACGTTTTCATGCCAGCTTACCCTTAATAAACAGGCATATCAGCTCTATAACACTGCGCATAAAATTGTGATAAAATGTTCCCCAGACTTGGAATAAACGCTAAAATATTGTACGCTATAATAATAATCTACACATTTAATATTATTCTTGACTGGCCGTCTGGGAAACATGCGCGACGAAAATGAAATTTTAGCTGACATGCCTGTTTATTTAGTCATGATTTTTTGTAACGATTTACTTATGAGGTACATTATTTGGTATATATTAGCATATATATTTATATATTATTTATTGTTCTATGATATTAGTCCGTGGTCGATACCCATGTCCATGATGTTGGTACCACTGATTTGTGGCGGTCTGATTTTGAAAGCAGAAAAGTTTTTGTTTTCGATTGTTTTGACTTTTGAGAGTGCGTAGAAAAAGAATTGAAAAAGAAACATGTTGGAATGTTTACTGTCTACACTAACTGTCTAGTTCTTATCCTATCTATATAGTCTTGAACTCGTGACTCGTCAGCAAGGAAAACATATACCGGAAATACTGCAGCGGTGGCCAAACGGTCGATCTCGGACGATTTCTAAGTCGATATCTCCCCATTTGTTAAACAATTCAGAGTTGGTGTATTTTTTGTTTTAAACAAAATAAACTGTTTGAGTTTCAAGCAGTATATTTAAAATAACTTCATTTAAATTTGATATGTCCATGAGCGCAACTACAGGGGGGTTTGGGAGTGCTCAGCACTCCCAATATCAAAATTAGCACTCCCAAAGTCCCAAATTGTCTGTGACGGTTTCTTACAATATTGGTAATAGTAAAACTTCTGATTTTATAAATAATAATTTATGATAAATTATCAAAATATATTGTTCTTCTAAGTTAATTTGTAATGGTCAATGGAAACATCAAATGCGTTTATTAAATTTGGTTTATCGCATTATATTAATCGTACTGTATACACAAATAAGTAGAATCAGTAAGTTTAATATTACCTATAGATTCCCGACCAATGTTCAATAATCGTCGTTAAGAGAACGCGAAACATTTCAAGTTTAGTGACCTATCGATTTTAAAAATTTTTTTTTTCCAAAATATGTATTTTAGGGTGCTTTATAACAATGTAATAAAAAAGCCCGGACAAACTTCGTTTTGAAGCTATTGATGAAAACTTCAAAAACCACATTTTTTTGGTAACGTGAATTTTTTTGAAAAAAAATACTTAGAATTGAATATTTAAATTTTTTTTTTCCAAAACGTGTATATTATCTATGCTAATATGACAGTCACAGTAAAGCAAATACTATAGATTAGAGTAAAGTTATTCCACAGATTATATGAAAATTATTATTATTTTCATATAATCTGTGGCTATTCGGTGCTAATATCACGGGCCAGAATCACAATCACAGAATAACTCCGCGTTACAATCATCAATATTACAATGAGCTGATAAAGTAAATGTGAGTGAGTGAGTGAGTGATAAATATTAAATATTAAACATTAATTATTCTGTGACAATAAGGTAATGGTTATTTTTTTTTGTCGTGGAATTTTGAATTTTTATTTTTGAAGGTTTCGGTACACAGAATATTGATTAGGTACCCATAATATATACGATATACCTACATTAATTGCTGTTGTAATTTTGACAATCAGATATTCAAATCAGATTTGGTAAATGTTATTTTTATTACCGTTCGTCTCATCATTGATTATAAATACTAGTACTATAGTCTATAGTCTATAGTAGTATTTATAATCAATGGTCTCGTACCCCCGTGTTTGGTCTCACCACGGAATAAAATTGATTAATAAATTTGATCTAATTTTGATCTAATGGAACTGGTTTTCGTTTAGGTACCTATTATAGTTCTTATTGGGGATGGCGGCGGCGTTTGAAGAGATGGGCGTTTTGCCCGAAATAGGTAAAGCCATCGAGGAAATGGACTGGCTGTTGCCTACGGACGTCCAAGCGGAAGCGATACCTCTAATTCTTGGCGGTGGTGATGTGTTGATGGCTGCGGAGACTGGTAGCGGTAAAACGGGAGCGTTTTGTTTACCGGTTATTCAAATAGTGTGGGAAACACTCAAACAATCTGGTAAACACCGGGATAGTTTACCGGGGAAGGTGTCTGGTGTCACAGAACCCTGGGCCATGAGTGTGTGGGATCGTTCGTCTGCTGTGGCCGTGACGCCAGACGGCAACAAATGTCAATCAAGAGAGCAAAAGGATTGGCACGGTTGTAGAGCTACCAAAGGCGTTAAAAATTCGGGAAAATATTATTTCGAAACAACTGTCACCGATGAAGGTCTGTGTCGAGTCGGCTGGTCTACGCCGGGAGCCGTGTTAGATTTGGGTACAGATAAATTTGGTTTTGGATTTGGTGGAACTGGCAAAAAGTCAAATAACAAACAGTTTGATTCTTACGGACAGAGTTTTGGTTTACAAGATACGATCGGCTGTTGGTTGGATCTAGACAATTGGACTATTGGATTCAGTAAAAACGGTACATATCTTGGTGATGCATTTAAAATACCTGCAAATTTAAAAACATCTGCATTTTATCCAGCTGTTGTTTTAAAAAACGCTGAAATAGCATTTAATTTTGGTGAATCATCATTTAAATATGATATTCCCAAAGACTTCTCTGCTGTAAGTAAAGCACCCAGCAAATGCATTGAATTATCTCAGTGTAATGCTCCAAAAATAGATTCAAATACAAAAAAGCCAAGTAACGCACCATATGCAATAATTATTGAACCTTCTAGAGAATTGGCTGAACAAACTTTTAATCAAATTAAAAAGTTTAAAAAATACCTTGAAGAACCACAAGTTAAAGATCTTCTAGTAGTTGGTGGTTTTAGTATTAAAGATCAAATTGCTGCCTTATCATCTGGTGTTGATATTATTGTTGCTACACCGGGCCGCTTGGAAGATCTTATATCCGGTGGCCATTTATCTTTATCTCAGTGTAGATTTTATATACTGGACGAAGCCGATGGATTATTAAAACAACGCTATACAAAGCTTATAGACAATCTTCATGAGAAGATGCCAAAAGTTTCAAATGATGGTAAGAGACTTCAAATGATTGTTTGCTCAGCTACACTTCACGATTTTGAAGTAAAAAAATTGGCGTCGCGTCTCATGCACTTTCCAACTTGGGTAGATCTTAAAGGTGAAGACGCTGTTCCTGAGACTGTACACCATGTCGTGGTTAATGTTGATTCCCAAAAGGATTCATCATGGACTTCATTGAAAAATCATATTCCAACTGATGGTGTACATGATAGAGATAATGTAAGAGCACTAAATACATCTGAAGCTTTATCTCATGGAGTCAAGCTTTTAAAGGGTGAATACTGTGTCAAAGCTATAAACAAACACAAAATGGACAAAGCTCTCATATTTTGCCGCACTAAACTTGACTGTGATAATTTAGAAAAATACTTCAAACAACTTGGTTCTTTTTATACTTGTTGTACTCTTCATGGATCACGTAATGTTAATGATCGTAGAATGAATTTAGAAAAGTTTAAAAATGGTGAAATTAAGTTCTTAATTTGTACTGATGTAGCAGCTCGTGGAATTGATGTTAATGGGTTACCTTTCATGATCAATATGACTTTACCCGATGATAAAACTAATTATGTACACAGAATTGGCCGTGTGGGTAGAGCAGAACGTATGGGGTTGGCCGTTTCATTTGTATCAACTATCCCAGAAAAAGTGTGGTATCACGGTGAATGGTGTCCATCCAGAGGACAGAGGTGTTCAAATACTAATTTAACTACCAGCAAAGGCTGTTGCATATGGTACAATGAACCCCAATATTTGGCTGAAATTGAAGATCATTTGAACATCACTATACCACAGGTTGATTCGAAACTGGATATTCCAATGAACGAATTTGATGGAAAAGTCATGTATGGCCAAAAAAAAACAAATAAAGGACCCACGTATAAAAATCATTACGACCAACTATTATCTACTATCAATGAACTCACACAATTAGAAACTAAGGCTCAATATTTGTATTTGCACATGCTTAATAATTAACTGTAACATTTTGTACAAAGTACTTATATTAAAAAAAAAACATACATTTTTTTATTGAACATTTGAAAATATAATTTTCTTCTCTAAATTCCTGACTGAGTTTTGTTTTCTAATTTTATACACTTCTGTATAATTATATACTGTGTGTTAAAAATCATTGATTACAAGCTATCTTTCTTCATTCCAGTTCCAACGGGTCCATGGCGTCTCTCCCATAACATGCGATTCAGTTGTTTTGCATAGCATCTCTCAGCAGTGACAGCAACGCCCAAATCGCCATCTACAAAACAAATTAATTTCAATTTTAATATTTCCATTTTAGTGTATTAAAAATTATGTTCTATACTGACATTTAATTGAGTAATTTTCTTCAGCTTCCTGGTAAATGTCAGCCAATGGTTTGCATTTCCTCATGCCATCTGGTGATTCATAAATCCGACAATCTTCATACCTCTGTCTTAAAATAGATAGAATATTGCTATCTACCAGCCTGTAAAATTTAAATTTTAAAAATGTTAAGCTCTCAACATATTTTAACATTTTTTGTTGTAAATAAGAAAAATGCCAATAATAATCTTCGTATCAGAAAACATTACTAATATTTTCCTATTTTAGATTCTGAGCAGAGATGTATTGGTATTGAATTTATATTTTATTTTTGACGTCATCTTTGGGAGCAGTACATTTTTTTTGATTTTCAACTTTGAGGGTGGTTTCATGTAGGAATTGGATCTAGTCGATACTTTTAGGTTTTTACTATACACAATGAAATTTGATAAATATTTAGATTAATTTTAAGCTATTTATATTATAAACCTATTCACTCTGTCTATAGTATTGACTTATAAAAAATTAGTTCAACCTGCCATATTAATAATACTAAAATAAATATACTATAAAATATCTTAAATATAGGCTAATACTGCCTAATAGACCGTCTCCTCAAATTTTTTTTATGGAAATTATGAAAGAATCAACATTTGACGACAAAAAAGGAAATCGTTTATAATCTATTTAAAATCTATTTTTTTTAACTGTGACATAAAAAAATAAAATATAACTAAAAATAAATGGATAATTCATTTTATACCAAAAATTGTTTATGATTTTCTTAAATAAGCATTTTTCAAGTGCATAATTTTAGATATTTAGTGCATATAAATGCATATGTTTTAACTTTTTAAGGCATATTTCAATGCATATTTTGCCAATTTTGAGTGCATAAATGCATGTTTATTTAGGCATTTTTTAAAGCATGAACTTACGAGCCCTGAATCTCACATGCCGGTGCATTATCCTCTTAATGAAGTTTAAATACCAATATATTTATTATTTTGACAAATTCAATTTGTTTTGGCTGTCTTATAGATGTACCAAGTATCCATGTATTTAATATTAAATTTTATAAATACTTATATTTTAATATGTTTTTATAAAAGCATCCCCATAGTTTAGATGATGTCTTACTCAATATTTTAAAACTTCAAGATGTATAAATTAAGTTTTAAATTTAAAAAAAAAACAATACCTATTTGTTAATAATCGCTCTATCTACTATAGAATATTTTTCGATTTGTCACACATACTTATCCCGAATCAACTGTTGATTGGCTTCCCATTTGCAAAGTCTATCATCGTCATAACATTGATCAACTGTGGGCACTCTTCGCAATTGTTCATGATAGTAGTTGTAGTCTTGCTGATTGGGCTTTACAATGGTTTCTACAAACAAATGGCAAGTAAACGAAAACAAAACTCAATATAGCTATTACTAACAAATACAGTACAGGAAACAACGAGTAAACAGTAACTGTGTTACCTCTAACCCATATTGCGGGTCCAAGGAATACGCCTTTTAGGACCTCTAAAAAGTCTTCGATCGAGTTCCGACCGGTATGCACTTGTTTTTCGTAACCAAAAATCCTCCCCGGCATGGTGTCTGAATCCGAAGACATTGTCGCGACGTTCCGATAGTATTTTAGTAACCGAAAGAAAACGAGAAAATCGTAGGAGTGAAAATTTTACGAACGTCGTCGTGCTATCAGCGGATTCTTATTTAGATAATCAGTCGGGACTCGGGAAGAACGACCTTTAGAAATAATTTGCCGGATAATGCGATAGCGAGACACACGGTATTTACGCGTACCACTGCTGGTGGCACTGTGTCTGTACTTATCAAGAAGTTAATATTTTGCTAAAAAAAATTGGGCGGATAGACTCATGAATCAAGATTACAATAATTATAAACCACTTTCAAGGTACACTCGATTGTGTCTCGAATTATTGTCGACATTATTTTATTTTATAGCATCAGATTTAAATTTGATTAAAAACTACAAAATCTCGCTCTTAAATCGAACGCAATGAAATTCTGCGGACCTAAATTGTCCCTGTGCGGGATCATTATCAGCATTTGGGGAATAATCCAATTGGTGAGTGAACAGTTTTTTGTCGGTCGGCTATATCCGATGTTAACATTATTTTTAAGTCTGTAACAATTGTATTTGCCCAGGTCATGATGGGATTCTTCTATTACATCCGGAGTGTAGCGCTCATTGAAGACTTGAACATCTCCGAGGAACACAAATTTACTAATGCACAAGATTTCTACAGCACCGCCGACAAAATGTATTCTCTGGTAAGGAGTAACAAGTCACTTATATAATAATGCTGTCATTAAAATATTTGATACTATGTAAAATCTGAAATTATTTTTATAGTTTGCATGTTGCACGCTGTTACCTACTGGGGCAGTGACTCTTATAGTGTCATAAACTAGACCACACCTGGTTTTAAAAATGGGTGGGTATTTGTCTACAATAGGTTTACACCTGCACCATAAATTTAAATAAATCTTTTTAATTAGCATACACTATAACAGATACATAATTACCTAAATAGTCTTAGGTAGAATTAAAAATTATTTAAATGTTTAAATAAAAGTTTTTGGTGTTTGGTTCTAGGTTGCTCCTCATGTAGGTTATTAGAACCCCGAAATTCCTCCAGTTATAAATGTTATATTTTTTTTGCTAAACATTTTTAGGTAAAAATGTAAAATAAATATAAAATTTTAATTTGAAGTACCTGTTTTATTAAATCATAATATATATTAAGTTTTTTGTGCCTTCATTAAAATATGTTTTAATATATTTTAACTCTGAATTAGAAAAAAATAATAAACACATAGAACTTTGGAATATTTGTACAGAAATAAATCTTACAAAATAAAATCACTTATAAAATACATGTGTATTTAAAAAAACGATATATTTAATCATAGTTTGGTTAGGTTATTAATTTATAATTGGGGATAGGATGATAGATTTATCAAAAAATGCATGCAAATATACTCTTAAGAGGACGATTTTTAAGTCAAATAAAGGCGGTAAACACATAAGTTAAAATACTTGTATAAGGGAAAAAATATTTTTCTTGGATATGTATGTTTATAAAATCTATTAATTGTAATTAAATACTATTGTATACCTACTAAATCTAATCTAAAAGAAATATTTTAATATATTTTTTTTTTTATTTTTTTTTCTGGGCTTCCTCAGTAAGCATGCACGAGAGTGGCTAAACTTAACTTGAATAGAATTGCTATTATAATATATTTAAATTTATAATGACCTTATTCACCATATTTTAACAAACTATTGAATTGTCTAAGTTTTTGTAATTGTTTTGTGATCAACGTACAATGTAAGCAGTTGATAACCTTTTCATTTTTTTTCAGAACGCATATAACTGTTGGATTGCTGCCTGCCTCTACATATTTACGCTTGTTGTATCAGGACATCAATTCTATATGAACAACCGCAACACAATGAGTTTGTAAAATATTATTTATAATTTATGTTACATTTTTATTATTTTTAAGAGGTTTTATTTTTTTGTTTTCTTCATTTTTTTTTTCTATTGCCTCCACGATCACATTTGAGTTATTCCACATTGTTAACAGATTGTAAGATTATTGGGTTTTCGCATTGTCATATTGTCAAAAAATGTCATAGGTTATAAGAAGTAAATATGGAATATATATAAAATAATTAAATATACATTTGGTATTTTATACTGTTATACCAAATATTGTAAATTATTTATCATCTGTAGATTTTACTTTAACAATATTTATAAATAGAAGGTAGTTCAAAATTGTGTTAAATAATGTAATAATAAAATATGATTATATATTAAAATTATATTCTCAACAATATATTTTTTACTATTGAGCAAATAGTTAAAATTAATTAAATTGCACTTAAATCCGTGGTTTTAACTGTAGGCGAATAAAAATATACAAGCAATATTGATTTAAGTAATACGTGCAATTTTGCAAGTACAATATACATTTAATGCTCATATTAATTTCTGATTGTATGCAGTGCGTATGAAAATTATATTATTCAAGTTGCACTTGTCAATAGCAGAGTGAAATTTGCTTCCGCCAATTAATGTCCTATAACGTCTTATCTACATGGTTATTCAACAGTTTATCGACTAAACTTACCAAGATTTGTTATTCCTAGTGTGTAAAAGACAATAATAAATATAAAACACATCAACATTCCTTGATAAGTTAATTTTTTTTTATCTTTGAATTTTCAACTAATACAAAAAAAGGTGTTGCATGTGCAAGTACCGCAGTCATAATTTTGTATTAACAAATAACTAAAATATTTGGGATACATTTATTAAGGTCTTATAAAATTCTATATTTGATATGTTCAACATTTAACAGTTATTCTTATTTATTAGTTCCAAAAATAATATAATGGTATTAAAGCTATAAACGATTGTATACTAAAGTAAAAAAAATAAAATAAATTAATAGCTGTACAATAATAGATCATTCAAGTATAAAATAACTTTAACATCATATTAAAACATTTCAAAATGTGAGAAGACATTTTTATAACATAACAATGTTTTTATAACTATGACTTGAACAGTACATTATTGGTTTTTCAAAAATATATTATTTCAATTTTTTAAAGTTTTAATAATAATGACAAAAATATCTTTGGGACAATAAATTATCAATTTAAAAAATAATAATAAGTTACACAAAATTACCCTTAAGTTTAACATGAAAATATATAATAACAATTTGTTTACTGATAAGCTAAAACTAATAAATAATAATAATTATATTATTTTATATACGTAAATGCCCATTTATGCATTTTGGTAAAAATTAAAAATTATTAGAGTGTTCTCTTGTAAATCTTTTCCAAGAATTTAAAAAACATGTCTTGTGACAAACCACGTGACAACTGTTGAATATGAGTACATATTAATTTATAACTTTCTTCTTCGTAGAGTTGAAATGTGTCTGGTAATTTCAACTGTGCATACAAATCTTTGATGACTGCAACATTGGCTGGATCGTCAATACCATAATTATCCTAATACAATACTCAATACGTTAAACATTCAAAGCATACAATAATTGAGTAATGTAATATTATGTTACCTCCATAATTTTCTTTTGTTCAGAATTAACTTTTTGCAAAGCCACTACAGCTAACCATGAACATTTACCATCTTCAATGTCTGTGCCAATTTTTCCCATGACATCTGGATCTCCATAACAGTCTAAAAAGTCATCCTAAAAAAATGTTATTTACTTAAATAATTTGTATTGATTAATATGATAATTTAATTATTAATATACTTGAACTTGGAAGAAGTGTCCCATTTCAAGCAATATGGTCTTTGCTTGTCGAAAGATTTCTGGGTCACTGATGTTTGTCTGCAATATTATTTTACTAAGTAAAATCCAATAGATCATAAATAATCATAAATATGTTGTGCTTACCATGCGCATCGCGAGACACACTGGAAGGAAAAATGAATAATAAGCAGTCTTATATTTCACAATAGCTGTGTAATTTTCCATGGTATATTTTTCAAGTTTTTTTGACTTGAAGCTATTTGCAGTTAACATATCAAGACACTGACCCATCGCAGTTTTCATAGTAACCTAATTATTGAATCGTATCAGAGCAATAGTCGAGGCAAGCTCTTGCCCTGAGATCTATGTTGGTTAAATTACATTTAAGGCCGCAATATAAATAGTAAAAAAAAAATTAAATATTTATATTGATTTAGTAACATAAATAAGACGTGTACACATTTTTCCCAGGACCCTTAAATTTCCTAAAAACGGCCTTAAATTGTGTAATTTAAGCAACATTGAAATTAATATAAATCATTGTTTTAATTATTTCATACGTCATAGAACAGCTCCAGAATATGTGTATAGTAAGGCTTATCCTTGAAGTACTTTTTAATCAACTGGTAAATGGCCTGCTCGAGGAGAACACCATCGTTCACTGCCATAAGACCAATATCGTTGTGCCGATACCAACACGGACGTCCTCGTCTGGTTATAGCATTATCCATTATGTCATCTAACACTAATTGATAGGCTTGCAGCTAAAAAAAAAATGAACATATTATTATACCTATGTAAGTGATTATTTATTGGTTTCTCATCTATACTGTATTGCACAAAAGTTCCTAATTAAGGTAATAATATACAATAAGGTAGTCCTAAGTACTTCAATAAATACAATTATATCCATAATACCACTAACAAACAATGAATAATTAAAATTAAGTTCACAAGTGATTAAAGTACTTTAAATTCCAAAAAAAAAAAAAATAGTGCAATGAAATATTTTTTAATTGACACAAATATCAATAGAAATTTTAACATCATAATATAGTTAATAATATACACCTATATTATAACTGTTGCATTTCATTGATAATGATCAAATAAATGGACTAACTATATTTTATAATATGAAATATTTACTCAGTCGTATGTCAACTAATGACACACGCAATTAAAAAAAACATTCATAGTATTATTTTAAATAAGTTATAGGATATTTAAAAATAAAATTATTACCAACGTATTATATTATGTTATATTATATTAATAAAAGTTAGTTCTATATAATATTATTAATTTTTAATTTTACTTTGCATGACCTTTATGGATAATAACAAATAATAGGTGTATTATTATAAAAAAAAAAATAACTAGCAATGTACCTAATTCAAATGTAATTTGTACACGGGTAAATCATCTGAATGTGGGGAATAAAAATGCATCAATCTTAATAAATAATCTACAGTTATAATTTAAAATATAATAGCTTACGATATAGGTAAACTGTTATTAATAATAATTATATTATTTATAAATTATAATGAACTTATATTATACAAAACTTTATTAAACCATTCATGAATTATGATTGTTACTATCATTAATTGCCAATTAATCAAATCAATTCATTTAAAAATTATAAAATTCAAGAAATTCCTACTTAATAAAAATAATTAGTAACAAGATTAAAAAATATTTATTAGGAGAAATGCCAAGACAAATCTTATATAATATAATAAAACATTGTTATCGTCTACCAGTCTACCAATTATTTTGTAAAATTTATCATTTTTATTTGGGATGAAGTTACATTATAATATTGAAACTTGAATTTAAGAAAACAGCATATTGAATTTTACTTTTTATAAATTTAAACAATATTATGTATCTTTAAAATAAGACTTATTATTGAAAAGTTATTTTTGAGATGACAGTATTTCAAATTTAATTTTCATAATTTCATAGCCATATAATTTACTTATTAATGAACTTTAAGTCTTAAATCAATTTGCAATTTTCAATCAACATTTATAAATTATATTTAATTTAAGAGTCTAAAAAAAAAAATATGAACCTATTTATTGGTTGGTCAGTAGTAGTGTTTCCCTCTAGTTACAACTCTAATTGACTTACAATTTCCACACACCATCCCAGTATATAAGACAATTTAAGATTTTCATCGGTCTGATCAGCAGGCGAGGATAGCATTTTGAATGACAACACCAACGCCAATCCTCGATTTTTCTTACCTCCGGGCACATTGTATTGCAACAGCTATAATAATACAGAAAGTTGAATACATAGCTGCTATACATAAAATCATAGTCACACACCTTGGCAAGCCACTTGGTAACATCGGGCACGTCCAAGTTACGGCCGGTGTCCGTCAGATCCCTGACAACGTCTGGGAACACTGCCATGAAATCCCTGGTCTCGTCCTTGCTGACGGCCGTACCAGTTATGACCGAAGGGACTGGCGGCGCGCGAACTGTACTCATAGACCTAAGACATGATTAAATTTTTTTTTAAATTTATTTAAATATATGGATTTTACGATCATTATATTATACAGATACCACAGGGCACGGACTTACCGAAAGCTATTTTCGCGAACGGCGGCCGAGTCTGAGAGCAAAAACGCGGTCCGGCGGCTTAGGGCCCTCGTAAAAGTCAGCATTTTGTTCATCTCTTACGATGTAAGTAGGTGCCTAAGTTGTGTGGATCGTTGGTCGATCGGTGCGAATATTGCTACGATTTATGTCGACGTGAGAAGAGTTCTGTATCGGAACCGGACGAACAACGAGCAATGTTCCGCGTACGACTACAGAAAGATTTCTATTCTAAAGAACGCAGTCGGCCGTAGCGGAACTAGAACTGCGGACGTGCGGACGTGCAGTCATCGTCGTCGGCGCGTCGCGGCACAGGTGAAATCTCGTAAAAATCGCGTTTTCGAATTCCAGAAAAAAATGTGCGTGCGGCCGCGGCGCTCTCTACACGGCAGATGGGCAACTATCACACTCGTCTTCACCGGTTGCGTCACGTCGAGTCACGGCCGGGCTTGAACTTTTCGATTTATGTTCCGCCGCCGAGCACAACCGGGCGCAGCCATAATGCCGTGACCTATAGTGACGACTACCTATTGTTGGCCATTATAATATTATTATATTATATACCTACTTTGACGGGTTATCCACTTGCACGTGCTGTTATATCGTCGAGTGAAAGTGGTCAAATGCGTCGCGATTTAAAACAATATTGAATTTTGGAATTGCTATATGATTAACCATTGTTTAATATTTATTAAAAAGTATTACATAATATTATTCCTATTGGCTATTACATTGCTGACTGCAGGTTAACGTCTTAGAGAAGTTAAGTTTATTTTATTAGTTAATAGGTACTGGGAAAAATCCAAATCCAAATTCATCTCAAAAAATATTTTCAAAATACTAGCCGAACAACATTTATCACGCTCCTAGAGAAATTACATTGTTAGAAGATAATATTATTATGTACATCTTACATTCTTATCGAACTAAGGACGATGATAGAATATGAAACTATTGCACATACTTCGTTTTGAAGCTACTGCAGATATATATTTGAAATTTACCGTTTCTACGGTACCTATACCTATTACTTACATATGATCCTATGTAGGTACAGGCGTACAGCTTGAATAGGCTATACTAAATATTGTATATAGGGAACTGTATAAGTTCGAACTATAATACACGTCATATATCAAATATGGCATTGCAGGCGCATTGCAGTTTATACTTCTTCGATTTTTGAAATTTTTTGATACGTAGATAAATAGAAATTTTTAAAGTGGACAAGTATAGCTCACTATTTAAAACCACTCTTCTGTAGATACAGCAGGGGTGCTTCATCAATTAGTATTAATGAGGATGTGTTAAATTTGAATTCAATGATAAATCATTGCATACGAAAAACGATTCTGTCAGCCAGCAGCCTATATATTATATTACTAAGTATAATTGATTATGCATTTATTTTACATTGCTATAATAGTACATTATTTTACTATTAATAATATCGTAGCCTTCGTAAGTTGAATTCATTTTTCTAAAAACGTATAGCATTTATTATAGCCATACATATAGGTATTATAAATTATAGGTATATCGTATATAAGTAGGTATATAATAATAATATATAATATGTATAATTATAAGTCATATATTATTGTTATTAACTTAGAGTCAATTAAGACTTACCGTATAATGGTGTAAAGAGGTCCATAGTATAATAATAGGCGAACTACCATAAAAATAATCTAAATATTGTAAAAATGGCAATGTGTAAATTTGTATATAGTAAAAATAGTAATATATTATGTAAATGTTTCAGATACCCACGAATAATATTTTTTAGTAAAATAAATAAAATCGTTAGTTAGGTAGGTACTCTGTATTTAAAATATCTAATTTCGTCAAAATTTGTACTTCAAATACCTATTAAAAAAATTGTGCTTATATATTTTTAAAATTGTTGGGAATCAGTAAGTACTACTTAGGAAAAACTTGTATTCAATTAAAGCCCTATTAAATAATTTGTACATTTTCATAATTTTGACGAATTTTGCCAACGTTAGAACTTCAACGCTAATAAAACAAATCGTATTAATACATGTGTTTCCAATATTTTTTAATTTCTATAAAATCAACTTATTTGAATAAGTTATAAATTTTTTAAAATATTATAAAATAATACCTACAATTACTTAACCTATACATGGCTAAATAACGTATCATCCCGCTAGGCCAAATGTCCTTTCTTAATAATAGTCATAAACTCATAACTGACTGCAGGGACGGAACGTCTGTTTTCCTATACTTTTCCTCCAGGCACAGAAATCTTTCACCAAATCTGTGCTTCAGCTATACGTGTACCAGTCAATGTCTGTATGGCTAATTATTTTCAATGTACCTTCGTCCTTCAATGTTTTTTATCTGTTAATTTTATCTTCTATGTACAATTAATATCATAACAATATATTATCAATAACTATTATAAGTTATGATATTATTAGTTATTGATCCAAAAAATGTGTATGAATAAACGAATAAAGTATTTTCAGTATTTCCTAACTGTTTATTATTTGTGTATTATATACACTCCATTTCTCCATATCTGTAGTATATTGTACAGTGTCTTCTAGTTTCTATAATACTAAAATACTTAATATAGTAAGTAGTTACCTTACCTAGGTACTTCATCTATAGTAGGTATAGTGTATACCTACATAATATGTTATTTTGATAATGATAATGTTTAATAGCGATAATAGGTACCACCTACCTTAGAATATTTTAACATACATAGTACATTACTTTAATTAATATTTAAAATAATATCAATGTTAATTTTTTTTCAACCACAGGTTTTGTATAGTCATCATAAATAAAGTACCTATATAATATTCTAATTATAATAATATAATTTATACAGTATTTTAATCAATGTTATAAAGGTACTAAATAGGTACCTACCTATAATTGGTAATTTGAACCAATAGACCAATAGACAAATATATATTATAGACTATAGGTGTATAGCTAAAGAATAAACAGTTTATTACTATTATATCATTATATTTATAAATCTATTCAAATATTTACATATATTAGATTTCATAATATATAGTTTCAAGTTTATGACTTGTGTATAGATAGGTAACCTGCTGTGTTCTATTTAGTATTTATAATACTTTTTTTATTTATTTATGTTGAAATGATTTATGTTTATAGGTCCAAATCTAAAAGGTTGAAAATAATGTAGGTACCTTATATATAAGGTTCCTCAGAAATTGGTTTTATAGCAATTTAAAAATAGTTTGGCAACTGTATATTGGCTATGTATTTTTAATATTTTTCAACTGCTATTGTAACAATATATCAGGACTTCAGGAGCCTTGCATTAAATTTTCACTTTTTTTACCCAACAAGTATCTACAGTTATACATTTTTTAATTACAACAAAAATAAGAAAATCGTTACATGAGAACTTGAGTGAATATCAAATGTTTTAAAAATATGAATTTCAAACGTTCATAAAAATTTAATTTTACTTTCTTGTAGAAATTTTTTTTTGATAAAAGTAGACCAGGGCCTAATATTAAAATATTTTGCACACCTAATTCCACACCAAAATATTTTTAAATAATGAACATATACCTATAGTACTTAGTAGTGTGCATGCCACATATAACTTCATTGCATAATTATTGTTTTTGCTATTCATAAATAATTGGTTTTAATACAATCTAAGACAATCTTTTATAAAATTCCTTGATACCTATAGGCTATAGGTATGCCTATATGACTCAATATATTAAAATTAAAAACGAAATAGCTTGGGTTAATATACATATTATATTATAAGCCGCCCAGAATATGGTGTAGTCGGTATTATTTTTAGGGTTAAGGATTTTAAACGAATACAATATGCTAATTAGTAATTTTCAATAATCAATATTGAATATTAATCAAATAAAAATTTATAAAAGCCGAAAATAAGTACTGCACACTTTTAAATTTGCTACTGCACATTTAATATTAGCTAACTGCACATAGTGTGTGCTACTGTACACAATTTTAGGCCCTGAGGTAGACAAACTTATGGATAATCTTGTATTACATTTAAAAAACTTAGATTTAAAAAGAAAATTTTTATGAATTCTCAACTAATTTGCTAATTTTCGTGATTTTTCCGTATTTTGTCAAGATTTGAACTTTAAATGCTTATAAATAAAAACTGTGACTAAAGATTTTTAATTTTTTTCATCTTCCTTTAAAATAATATACTAGGAGCCTTCAATTAAATTTTTAAGCTTTTTTAACCAACAAACAAAATTTAATCGATATTTAAAGAAAAAAAGGTGGGTAAGTGGATGTCGCTCTGCTGTACAGTAGGTTACAAGTGGGTCACTGTAATGGATGGTGTTAAATTTGAATTCAATGATATAATATCATTGTATAAGAAAAACGATTCTGAGCGAAAACGTTCAGTCAGCCTCTGATATTACCAAGTATATTTGATGATATTATTGTGAATAAAGTAATTTATATATAACCTATTTACGTGAAGCCTAAGAGCCTTGTTTTCAATTTTCAATCCTTAGCTATAAAAGTTGAACATTTTATAATTTTTTAACTACAAAATAATTATTAAATTATAAATTTAAAGAATTTTGTCAAAATTTGAAATTTAAATGCTTTAAAAAAAAATTGTACCTATGTATTTTTAATAATTTTAAACTGCGCTTATAACATTATATCAGGAGCTTTGCATTAAATTTTCACGCTTTTTTACCCAACAAAAACCATTTTATTTATATTTATAGAAAAAAAAACTAAAAAAATTGAAAACTGACAATGTCCGTAAAACAGCTCAAAATGAGACAAATTATTTTCAAAATTGTATCGTGTATAGAAAATGCTAATACAAACATTCAGTGAAATTTTCAAGTATCTACAGTCATTCGTTTTTTAATTACAATAAAATAAGAAAATTGTTACACAAGAAATCGAGTGAATATAAAATGTTGTAAAAATATGAATTTCAAACGTTAATAAAAATTTAATTTGACTTTCTTGTAGACATTTTATTTTTGATAAAGGTAGACAAACTTATGGATAATTTTGTATTACATTTTCAAATCTTAGATTAAAAAGAAAAATTTTTATGAATTCTCAACTCATAATCATTTGCTAATTTTCGTGATTTTTCCGTATTTTGTCAAAATTTGAACTTTAAATGCTTATAAATAAAAACTGTGACTAAGGATTTTTAATTTTTTTCATCTGCCTTTGAAACAATAACCTAGGAGCCTTCTATTAAATTTTCAAGCTTTTTTACTTAACAGATAAAATTTTATTGATATTTATAGAAAAAAAAAAACTAAAAAAAATGGAAATTGACAATGTCCGTAAACAGTTCAAAATATTTGGAAAATGTTATGGTGTATAGGAAATGCAATTATAAACATTCAGTCAAAATTTCATGTCCCTACGGTCATTTGTTTTAGAGATTTTCTCAAAAACAGATTTTTCGTAAAAATTCCCGTTTTTCCTTAATTTTTCCTTTGTTTTTCTTGGCGCTTTTGAAAACTACTGGAGATACTGTTGAAGAAAATCCAAGCACTTTTACTGTCCTATAAAATGTGATGACAGACACAAAAAATTTTTAAAAAAAACACGCATCATTGTAAAATCGATGCATTCATCGCTTCGCTCAGAATCTAAAAACAGATTTATATGATATATTTATTATCTCAGGAGATACCGCAATGGGAAAATCCTTGCGGAACACCCGTATATTAAAATATTATTCAGTGTTATAATATTATGTTGTATGTTTTACATGGAAACCAAAAAAATAAAAACAAATAACAATTAAAATGTTATGAGTTAGAAATAAAAGAATCATTTTGAATAAAACACAGACGGCGCGGGATTGGCAAGATCAAGGACAGCTTAGCGTTAGCAATAACGAGTCGGGGAGTTAATTATTATAATATTTATTTAAATAATTTTTGTATTATTTAAATTTTAAATTAGTTTGGAGGTATTCATCTCGTCTTCTTGTTATTTCTAGTTGTGAACCAAATATTATGCTTTACATTAAATAAAAGCGTTATTATTGAACATTGATACAATACATAAAAAGATGCAGATATTTTTAAGAATTCTCTCGATTCTCTAGAAGATAAGTTTAATATATACAGCCAAACAGACATTACAAGCATAGGTACCTAACCTTATATGATAAATAGTATATGTCTTGCAAAAATAGGTCACGTAGTGTCTTCTGGAAGACATAGATGTACATATGACAGGGGTATTTTAAACAAATTTATTTTAATTATATTTGTTGGTAGGTCGTAGGTACAAATAAAAATAATGTTTATTGTACAATAATATTCCACAATAATACAATCAAATATTCACACATGCAGTTTATATTATAACGCCTAGGTACGCGTGTGACGTGAGAATGTTAAACATACATACACAATACACAAATATATGTATAATAACCAACAGGTATTGTTGGTACGTCAAAGTAATATTTTAATTAGCATTATAGTATACATACTGCATTAAATTAGTGATTATTATGCCTATATTAAATCATATGTAATTAATAAATACCACCAATTTCAATGGAAAACACAAATTAAAAATATCTTGCTTAATGTAACGTACTGAACTTATGATAAGGAAATTACTTTTCACCTACCCACGGGTTAATCAACAATAAATCTCAATAATTACATAATATTAATGTAATATACGTATATTACAGATATAAAAGATATAAACAATTATAATTAATGACATTAAATATTATTATATTATGTAATATACTAAGTATTTAAAAATAGGTATAATATCTAATAACAAAATAATAAATATGATGGTCCTAGTAAAAATAATAAATACCATATTTTTTATTGAAACAACCATGAGTATACTAATGTATAAATATAAATATAAATTAAGTGCTATAGATTAAACTTAAAACTACACAAATATAGCTATAGCTATTATATTATGTAGGTCAAATAATAATTATTAATTGCACACATATAGTGTACTTATATATATTTAGATACAATTCAAATTTCAATTGATGAGTTAGGTACCTACAATAAGTTATAATGTTTAATATCTATACTCTATTACTCTATATAGGTGCCATCTATTAAATAGTTAATAATATTATTATATCTCAATTCAAAGTATTGTGATTATATAACTAGACTATACGTGTTTTAAATTTATTACTATATAATATATAATATACAATATATATAGGTACGCGTGTATATATGACCTCTAAGGCTCTACATAATATCTGTATGTAATTCGTATGTATACCTACGAATATACAATGCGATAAATGTACTGTACAATATACAATATGACTTTTCTTATTACAGACGTTTAGTGTACTATAATACCTATCCGGAATCTCAATTATAATTGACTGTAGAGTGAAGCTATTCTTAAATAAATAAAACTTATCACGTACGCAATTGTACCGACAGCTGCTGAACAGGAACAGTATTAAACACCGAAGTTAATCTATGAATAGGTATCCATCTTGTGTGGCATAACAATTATTTTGGTCGTTGAGAGTTTGAGACAATCATAAACCGGTGTTAGGCCGGATATCCACCCTCAAAAATAAAAATAGAAAAAGAAATGTCTTTCGTTGATTATCACTTGTCTACAACAATAAAAATTGAATTAAAAGATTAATAAATTTACTGCATTTTAACAATAAATTGAAAACTTTTGTATTTATGATACTGTATCCTATTTTAAGCCCATATTGGATTTTAATATTATATATTTAAATGTTAATGAATAAAACCCAATTGAAGTTAGTTGAGTTAAATCAATGTTAAAAACGTTAAGTTATAAGTGAATGGTAGTTGACACTTGACAAACAATATATTTAATTCTAAAAGTTTAAAGTTAATATGGAGAAAAATATTGACACAACAAACAACTCATATTTAAAAATAAGTGGTTTTTTGTTTTCAATTATCACTTATCAGGTATAGCTGGGTCGCACATAGAGATTGTTGCGCAACTTTAACATTTTTTAAAATTAGGTCTTAGATTTATGAGTAAAATACTAAAATTATTGGCCTTTGGGAGTTACTTGTTTCCTCCTAAACAAACATTTACGTTTCCTCCAAATTCAGCGCTTATATATCCAGTATACTGTATACTCACCTATTATTGTATACACTTTGATTTTCTACTGCCAGACTCAAGTACAGCACTACAGCATTAAGCGCATTGCATATAATAGGCTCAACTGTTCAAAAGTCTTCAAGATCTATAAATAATATAATGAAATATGAATATCTATCCAAGCTCCAACACTCAAATAAAATCGATAGGTAGATACACGAAAAAAATCGAAACGTTGATTTCACACCAAAAATCTATAAGGAACCAGAAATCATTAAACCTGTTTTATTCTCTCTGCCTGCTCGCACATCAACAAAGTGATTCATTGAATAGACCTGAAATGGTAGATTTTAATATACACGCAGTCCAAACAGTAAATATCCAGTTGTATACATACCTACCTATAATTTTAAACCTATGATATTTATATGTTTATGGTTTACTTTGAGGAAATGAACCCACCCCCGAAATTATTAATTTAACACAGATTTTTACATTTAAAATATCGAAATGTTTTCTTTTTAGTAGGTGTTATTAATTATTATACAAGAATACATTTAAATAAAACGAATGGTGGCTTTAATTTTCAGTCGAAAACATTTGCAGTTTAGGCAGTCAAGGCCTACCTTGTTTGAGGTTTAAACTTTCTAATTATTTCTAGCTTATTTTTTTATTTTGTCCTTGTTTTGATCCCTTGTTTTGAAACATTATAAAAAATTAGATTAAATTACCTATCTAACATAATATTTGGGGTGGTACAATAATGTACAATAGCCAATGAACAATATACTGCCCAATATGTGTTATACATTTATTCAAAACTATGTATAGAATATAGCAGAGTACCGTGAATAAATATCCCATACATATGACATTTTTCAATATTTCATAGGTATTATTTTTAATATTAAAAAAATTCTGATATTTTACCAGTGGCGAATAAATAGTTAATATACGAAAAATAAATTATATATAAACTGACTGCTGATATATAACAACTATACAGATATAATAGATGAGAAAGATAATATGTACCTAAAATTATCTTTAGTGTTATTATAATACTATGGATGTAGGAATATAGGTATAGAATTTGTAATGTTATGTGTCCTACAGCGTGTGCAGTACTATTGTGTATGGTGTGCTTTCGTTGTTAATAATTTCTGTTTGAATTTATTAAGTATACCTACCTAATATTTGAGGCTAGAAGGTCAAAGATATACTATTTTTTGAAAGGCATATTATTATCTATTATGAATATTATGTATAACAAATGTGTGTTCACAATTTATGCGACGAAAATACTGGAAAAAATAGTCACAATAGTATATTGTGTGGCAAGGGCGGGAAGTGAGCTATTTCAGTCGATCACGGCAAAAGTAATGCAGGGATCTATGCAACAACTAGACTATAATTATACGACAACAATATTTCATGAAAGAAACGATTTGGTTTTATTTATTTTAAGTGTCACGCATGGAGGTTATAATATTATGATTATAAGATGCAACCAAAAGCTTATGTTTTTTAAAGACCGACGACCGTGGTATAGATTTCAGTGCGGGGTATACGCGCGTGAAATGTGCGCGCAGCACTTTTGGGGATTCCCACTTTACCATCTGGCACTATTAAAAATTCCCACTTTACCGCCCGCTGGACGGAAAAAGGACGCTTTCCAACGCTTCAGCCTTCAACCGCTATCAAAAACCAAACTTTCGGTACAGGCGTGACAAATATATATAATATATACATTTTAAATAAATATTATAAAAATTGATTAAAACAATATTTAGACTAGAACGTATTTCAAATGTTTAGGTCCGCACCTGAGTACGGATTATAGGTATTATTTGCAGTTTGTGAGACTTAATCAATGTCGTTGAACTTAGAATAGTTGCGACTTGTGGAACTTAATATAATATGATGTGTACCTATTAAGATAAGTGCGATAACGAATACTAAACGATCGAATACCGATGGACGGGTGGCTAGTTATTAAAATATTATAGTAGCTAGTAGGTATTTCTACTAGGTATATTATTAGTCTACACAAATAATTTAGGACAAGTAACAATATTTGTAAATAACGATTTATTATCTATGGATATGTTCGGCGTATGAGTTTATTTTAATTGTTTCCCTATTCTACCACCCGTTATCTGAAATAGGGGACATTTTTTTAAAATTCATATTAGATATAATAATGATGAATTTGAGAGTAACAAAAATTGCTAAGAAAAGAGGGGAAAAGCCCCTTAGCCGGTGGGTACACATAAAGTTGCACCCTCTGCGTCAAAAGTCTGGACACACCTATGTCCTTAGAAGGATATAAAGACGTATAATAACCCTGAAACTTAATGAAATTTTTATTTTATTTTCTATAATATAGACATAGTTATAAGTACCTATACATTATCATTAAAAAAATAACTATTGATATAGCCTCAATACAGTTTTTAAACGTCATAAAATACACGTTATTGAAAATATATAGCAGTAAATAGTATTATTATTGAAAATCGTCTTACCAATAACTATAGGCTTTGACTATATATAATATACTTAGAAATTCCAAAAACCAGAATTTTAATAAATCCTAAACTAGCATTCAAATTGGGCGAGCATGCAATAGCCAATAGGTGACACGATAAGTTCTTAAATTATTTATAACAAAACCTATATATAGCTTAATGCTTACAGACTTAAGAGTAAAGAGTGCGTCGAAGACAAGACATTTAGGTAAACGTAGGTATAACATTATACATAGTAATTTCTTTATTCAACAGGTAGTTGTGTGCAAATTTCCACACCACCATTGCTCAAAAACGACAACATTGGAATGATGAAGTCCGTTTAAATGCATGAGGTATTAAACATGGCGCATTTTTTTTTTTATTGTGGTTTCCCAGTTAAGGCTTAATCCACACGTACAAATAAAGTGTCAATTTTATCCACACTTTCACCACAAAGTAACTTACTGTTAATGATCAATGGTGGATACGTTTTCGTTTTTAATGTACCTATATAAGATTCATTTAATAGGTTTGTGTTTTGACGAAGGACCGTCAGGGTTGACAATAATAAGATAAATAATAATGTGATGATGGCAAAAATTACAAGTCTGTCCATGATTGGATTGAACATAATGGAATTCAACGATGCAGCTTGAGTTTTTTTTTATGGCGAATTTGTGGATTTAATTTTAAATTAATAGGAATAATAATACTTTAATTATTTAAATTATTAAACGCACGCACTGTTGAATTTGTATTCAAAATAATTTATTTTAATAGGTAGGTACTGTTAATTTTTTTTGCCAACACTCATAAAGTTATAACTTATAAGTTATAACATGGGTTCATTATTAGGAACTTTACTTTTTTTTAATACTTATATATCCATTGCCCATTGGTGAAAAAAGTAACTGTAACAATAAACCGAGTAAGAATAGTGGCAATAAATATATAAACCATTCAAGTAACTTTAAATCAATTAAATTGACATTTTATTTGCACAATATTGTACTTAAACTATTGTAAAGTACCAACCTGTAAAAATATCAGTATTTGGAAGAAACAAGTTCCAAAAGAACGGATTCCTGGAACGAATTCCTTTTTATAAAAAACGAACGAGAAAATGAGCTAGTTCTTTTTTTCAAGGAAAAATAACAAAATTGTTCGTTTCCTTCTAGCTCAATAATTTACACAGATAGTTATAAAAATAATTGAAATTAAGATATATTTTTTTTAATCTGTATAATGTATATTGCTATAGTGATCGTTATCGAGTATCGACGTTAAGACAATCGACATACGTTGGCCAACAATTTAATTTTGAAAAGAATCTCAAACCTACTCAGTACCTACTTGTAGTTATATATTATAATTAAAAATTAAAGAATTAAAGAAGTATGCATATGAAAAAAAAAACCATAAGTGATTAAATAAGAATTTTTATTTTATTTGGAACTAAAATAGGAACTCGTTCATTTTCTAAAGGAACGGCAAAGGAACGAATTGTTTTTTTTTTTAAGGAACAAGGTAACGAAACGAATTCCTTTTTTTTTTAAAAAAGAACGAGGAACGGAACGAATTCCTTTTTTTAAGGAACTTGCCAAACACTGAAAAATATATACATTTTAAGTTATAAGTTTATAAGTCATAACTATAGTGCTCGGAAGTTATAGGAGTTAAAAAAGGAAAAATATGCATGAAAAAATGTCAAATATGCAAAATAGTTTGATAAATGTTCATATAAATTTAAAACTCCATAAAAGCCATTTTCTGTCGTTATTAAATTGTACTAAAAAAAAAGTAAAATTTGGAAAAATAAATTTATAATATTTAATACATGGTGAAAAGCTGTATGGCATTTTGATATTTTATTGAACTGAAATAAATAGTTAAAAAAATATATTCGACAAGATAGTACATAATATATAAGCGCGATAGAGATTAAATACGCATCGCACCGTTGTAGGTAAATGAATAGTCGATTGCGGTGATAACAATAAATACCTACCTACATTAATATAGAATTATATATTCAATAATATTATTATTATTGAAATACACATCTTAAAAAAGAAAAAGATCAATTTATTTTTTAGAAAACATAAAACATGCAAAATATATGAATATGCGTATGAAGATCAAGAAATATGTACTTTTTTCCCTACAATTGACAAAGTATGCAAAATAATAAGCATTTTAAATTTTCGATTTTTAAACTGACCATTGCACAGCTTGGATTTTTCTAGATTAGTGTGCTATAAATCCAGAGCATATAGAATAATATACAACTCCTACAACTTCCCAGCCCTAATTATTACATTTAAAATACTCTCCTCGTCACCAACTATTTTCATTTAAAATATGTATTATTATGAAATATTTTTAAATCATTAACGCATTATTATTAATTTCATTGAGAACTACTAAAAATGCGTAAAAAATAAAAAAGTTCTCACTCATGCATTTTCTAATCATAACCAACGAGATGGGAGAGAGCAATAAAATATGGATATATTATAATTTATATTCCTTATACGACCTGCAGTGTTGAATGTTGATTATTTGAATTGGAGGAAAAACAATTAAATTCATTTATAATTTAACTTTTAAGTTTAAAAAATACTCAATATTAAATCTAAAATTCAAAATAATCAAAACAATCAAAACTAATTGGATACATTTAAAACAATTCACTGTTGTAATATTACGGTATAAATAAATTCTATTCGATTAAACATTTACGCAGTGTATTTTTAGCCAACACGGTATTACACTTATGTTTATTTATTATAGCCAACTATTATAATATAAATTTTATATAACTATTGGAAGCCGACTATTTTTTTCTAAGTATGCAACTATTCAAGTAGCCAGTAATAACGAAGTATAATAATAAAATCGAATCCCCTTAATAAATAATAACTAAAACAATTTATATTTTTATATTCCCGCGTCAATCGGTGTCACCAACATAAATTTGTTTTGGTTATCAGATTTCTTGTTATCGCTTTGTGCTCTTATTATGCTTCGCTGTAAAATGGCGGTTAAAAAATAAGCTTTCAACTCTCGTGTTTTGGGATTAAAACAATTAAATTTATTTTTGTGTCCGAAATTATGTCAATTATACCTAGACTAAATCAAATTTAATATATCATTACAGTTATTTTATGATATTAACGGTGAATCAGTTTTTGTCTTAGGTGTTATGATTTTGTTTTTGATTGTTACGTCTATCTAACAGTAAGTAATCAGATTATACAATTATTATGATACCTATTGCTCACATTGTTCGTTCTTCGTTGAATTAATTTGTTTTTGACGTCAGAACCGACGTCGATATAATATATATACATCAACGCAGAAATGTATATGATACGTAAATGATGTACTAGACTATGATGACTGTTTATTTAACAAAGTACAAAATTACAATATTATAATCTATGGTGGAGAAGAGAGTGGTGTTACGACTCTAATATAGAATTTAAGACTGTGAGTGGTGTTATGACCTAACTCTAAGTGTCCCTAACCGTCTGATCGTTTGCTCAACCCATCCGGTTGTATACCCCTTTAACGAGCTCTTGTCATGGGCTCCTATATATATGATTGTGTCCTTTGGAGGGGGTGGTTGAAGTAGTGGCCGAATTCAGTCATGAGACAGAGTTCGGGTCTCGTATTTGGTATTCTGGTTGACTCTTATCCTTCCGTATGAGTGTTGACTTTCCCGATGAGATACGTGTGACGACACTTTTATGGCTTGATTATTTTATACTACGCTTTTACAATAGCCATAGCATGTTATAATATACTAATTGCTTTATTAGTTACATTGTCAAATCCTACTAGAATCGTGCGTAACGCTGTACTTAGTTAATAGGTACGTAATAATAAACCATATTGTTGAACTATTAAGTCATTATGATAAGTCTACAAGTAAGTTACATAACTATCGGCTATAAAATAACAGTATATATAATCGAAATTATGAATGACTAAGACAACTGTAGCAGCAATGGTTTCGAGTGCTGAAGTATCACTGATTATATGAACCTGTTTTTTATATAGTCTGTGGCAGTATTTATTGAGGATGCAAATGGCATGTCTGAGTATTCTAGTAGCTATCTGGATCCAAGACTCAAAGAAGGCCATGAAGAATAATAGGATTATATTAGCCCTTTCACTGTTCCAGATGTACCTTACATTCCTGTATTTTATAATATCATTTGCCGGTAACCGCACAACTTTAGTAAACCCTGGTTCGCATTATTTCAAACTTTAATAATTAGATCTATTATAGATCTCAAAATTAAAATTGAAAAACAAAACTAATATTTTAGCAGTGAAAGGGTTAACTGTATGTTGTCATTTTTTGTTCTTAATCACGCGACTTTACAATTTAAATTTAACAGTTGAGTACTAACTTAAAAGAGATTTTTTTTTGTTATTTTCTTTAAGTATTATTGATACTATTGGAAAATTGCAGTATATAATTTGCTTATAAATAACCTCTAATATACTTGTTTTCAACAAAATCAATCTGTCACCTTATTCCATTTAAATGTCTTGGTTAACCCGTTACCATAATTTACTAAATAGTTGAAAATTTTCAACTACTCTACTACACCATGTGGTTATTAATGACTAGTTAAATTTGTTTTACCTACATTTAATAATTTATTATTTAATTTTGTGAATACAAGAAAATTTTGAACATGGACCACATCCACACCAATATCTACACAGAATACAGTGACAGTATAATAGTGCTTTTAGTAATTTAAAGGTAAACTATATTATCTAAGGCACCCCAAAATGTTTTTTTAACATTCATAACTTGTTTTGAAATAATTAAAATATAAAAAATACATTTTGAAATGCCCTAGATAATATGCTTGCCTTTAAATTTAATAACAGGTCAATTCACTCCAATAATAAAAAACAGTAAAATAAATTCTTCTAAATGTTAAATTTAATTTTCCATCTTAGTAAGACAGAGCCAACATATGCAGCTAAAAGTCCTCTTACAATTCATTAATTTGTTAGGTAACAATTATTTTCTTATTATCGGGATTACATACAACTATTTTTATTATTTTCTTTGTGGTTAGTAAATATTTTTAGTACATTTAAAGATTTTTCTAACGCCTAACAAAAAATTATAACTTAGAAGTGATTATTTTAACAAATATTTTTACTAGAGTAGTTACTTTTTTAATTTTAAGTTTTAATATTATGTTAATTAAAATACACATATTTTTATTTATCTGTGTTTAAAAAAAATTAATAACCATATTATGATAGAAATATTAGTTTATTTGTATTAATTATACTTGAAGTGACAAAAGAAAGCTAACAATGGTTCAACTCATAAATTTGTTATGTTGTATGTTTGTTAGGCAAAAACAATACCATACAGGTATAACTTCCTCTTTTTTTTTTAATATTATAGCTTCTAGTATATACTGTGATAGCTCAACAATTATACAATATAAATAGTTAAAATATATACATTTCAAAATAATTGTAAAATAATAATTGAGATAGTTGTGTTATAGTGTTAAAAATAATATGAATCGAAAACCTATAAGGTACAATAGTTACATACACATATTCGGCGATTAGAAATATTTAAATTTAATTATGACATAAGAATATATAACCTCTTCCTCTTAATTGGGCTCTTAATGAAGTTTCATATTCAAAATATCAGTGGTTCATAATTTAATAAAAATTGGATTCAAAGAATTCATTGCAGTAAAAATCTACTTAGGTATTGTTTAGCACTAATACAATACTAAAATAAGTCTTATAGGTGTGTTAGCACATAATGGTATTACTTTTAATACACTGTAAACAGTGTAAGCATTATAAGACCTGAACGTCACAAATTGAGAAAAAAATTAAAACAATTAGAAATTGGCGATAACAACTTTTAGATCATGGCTTATTTAATATGTAAGTTGTTTTAGCATTTTGAGTGTGTTTAAATATTACTTGATTAATTTTAGTTATATGATTATAAGTTTTTCAGCCTTTAATAATAGATAATTAATAAAAAAAAAATTTTCCAGATTTACAATGCATATAAAATCCTTAGTCATTGACGGCTTTAAGTCGTATGGAAAACGCGTGGAGTTGAATAATTTTGATCCAGAATTCAATGCTATAACTGGCCTAAACGGTACAGGAAAATCAAATATTTTAGATGCAATATGTTTTACTTTGGGAATATCAGCTATGAATACTATACGTGCTTCAACCATGCAAGATGTTATTTATAAAAGTGGACAAGCGGGTGTTCATACAGCTACTGTCACCATCACTTTTGATAATAAAGATAAATCAAGATCTTCTCCGTATTATGTACTCAATGATGAAATCGTCATTTCACGAGAAGTCGGAATGGGTTCTAAAAACATTTATAAGATTAATGGTCTTACAGTGCCGGCTAAAAAAATTATGGACTTTTTTAATTCTCTACAAATGAATGTAAATAATCCTCATTTCATTATTATGCAAGGTAGAATTACAAAAGTGTTGAATATGAAACCTATAGAAATATTGTCTATGATTGAAGAGGCTGCTGGCACTAATATGTACGAATCAAAGAAAAGAAGTCTTGAAATGACAGTGGGTAAGAAAGATAACAAATTAAAAGAAATGCGAGATGTTGCCGATGAAGAGATTCTTCCAACTATGGAGACTATTGAGAAAGAAAAACAGATGTTGGAGGAATTAAATATGGTTCATGGTCAGTTAAGAATACTAAACGAGAAGCTTGATTGTTGGAATTATGTAAAACTAAAGAAAATGGTAAATCAATTTTCTGAGGATCTTAAGCAACTAAATATTAGAAAACAGGACAAAGAAGAATTGATTGTAAATTCAGAAATTCAACTGAAATCTATGGCGGAGACAATAAAAAGCGACGAGGAATTGCTCAAAACAAATGGTGGAAATAATTTGAATGAATTAAAAATTAAACTTGAAGAAACAGAAAAAGAAAAAGACGATGTACAGCTTCAATTAAATGGATGTAAAACAAATATAAATATTGAGGTTAAAAAAATTAAAGATCTGGAAAAACAAATAAACAATAGCAAGAAAGGTTATGAAGCTAAGAAAAAAGAGATGGAAGACTTTAATGAGATGAATGCTGGTTTAGAAGAAGAGAACAAAAAAAATACAAATGATTTAGATGAGATTGATAAAAAAATACGATCATTAAATTCAGGAAATATATTTGGTGATGAAGATAATGGTTCAGTGCAGGAAAATATTAATAGATATAATTTGGAATTACAAAACCAGCAGACTGAAAACCAACAATGTGCAATTAAAATTGATGGATTAAAAAAAAAGTTAAATGAACACTTATCTGGTATGAAAGAGGCAAAGAAAACATATGACTCACAAATGGTTCAATTAACAGCTAAAGAAAAAGAATATGAGAAAATAAAAGATGAATATATAAAAGCTAGTGAAGTATTAAATCAACATCATAATTTGAAATCAAGTCGTGATAATTTACTCAGAGAAATACGCAATTTTAGTTCAAAAACTGAATCGTTCGAATCGAATAATCCAGGCTTATTTTTTAGATATAACGATCCAAGGCCTAATTTTGACCGACGTAAAGTACATGGGCTTATTTGCCGTTTATTTACGCCTATTGATTTTAGATTTGAGCTTGCATTAACAACTTTGGCTGGAGGTAAATTGTACTTTATTGTTGTTGAAGATGATACTGTTGGTAAAGATATTTTAGAAACCAATAAGTTTTCAAATCGTATGAACTTTATACCTTTGAGTAAAATTAAATCTGATAGTTTGCCTCCCAATGTTATACGATTAGCTCAACAAATTGGTGGAGCTGATCAAGTATTTCCTGCCATGTCACTTATAAAATATGACAAAAAACACTTAAAAGCCATACAATGGGTATTTGGACAAGCATTTATATGCACTACTAAGGAAATTGCTGAAAAAGTTTGTTTTGATAACAGAGTTAATCGGCATTGTTTTACGTTGGATGGTGATCATTTCAATCCCTCTGGAAGTCTTACTGGCGGAGCAAACACTCAAAGACTTATTTTGCAATCAATAGCAAAACAAGATGAAATTTCATTAGAGCTTCAAGCAAAAAAATCTGAGTATGAAAAGGTTGATAATAGTTGCAAAGCTATGCATAATTTGCCGGAAAAAGTTGCACAACTTAAAGATCGACAAATTACAGTTCAAGAAGAGTTGGACAAAATTCGATCAGACGTACATTTAGGACAACCTCATCAACAAGTTACTGAATTTAATAAAATTAATCAGCAAATAGCAGAACTGGAGTCTAAATTAGTTGAAGGTAAAGCTAATGAAAAAAACTTACAAAAAAAAATTAAAGACTTAGAAAACAAAATGAAAAATGCCGAGAATATTCTAAAAAAACAGTTAAGCGATGCAGAAAAAACTAGAAAAAATATTTTAGAAAAAATAAAAAAAAACAAAACAGAATATGATAGGAAAAAAAATAACTACAACAAATTAGAACTTGAAATAAAAGATTTAACTGGTCAGATGCAAGAAGAAGAAAATCAATTGGTTGAGTTAAATGTTGAAAAGAAGGAACATGAAGAAAAGCTACTCACATTGAAGTCTAAACTAGATAAAGCTGATGAAAAATGTAAGGAAGCATCTACAAAATATGAACGCCAGAAAGAAATTGTAATCCATAATTCTAATATGATGCATGAACATAAATATTTACAGAAGAAGTTGGTTGAAGAAGTTTCAACTAGTAAAGTTAATCTGGCAGAGCTTTCTTCAGAAATTACTAAAATGAATAACGCATCATTAACTGCAAAAGAACAATTTGAGGATATTGATAAGAGATTGCCTGAAGAACAAAAACAAATGGCACTTAAAATGGATTTTATAAATTTTAAATCTGGTAAGATTTGCATATTATACTGTGGCAGTATTTACTACAATAATAAATTTTAGTTTGGACCTTTTGCACCAAACATTTTCTACTATTCCACTAAGTATTATATTTTTCATTTCAATTTTTATGTAATGTTTATAATATTTTTTTCATTTTTATAATCCTTATTTTACAAAACACGTGTAAATTAAAAAAAATCTGAAATAAATACTTACAAAGCAGATTTTCTTACTAAGACGATTATAAATAGATATTTAAAAATTAAAATGAATTCTCAAATTTTTATATGAAAAGTTCAAAGAAACAATTAATTAACCTCTAAAATGAATAGATTAAATTGATAAATATTCAAAATTTGACCCAACTAATAAAATACATCAGACATTGCTTAAAATTTACCGAAGAAACATAATAAATTGTCAAAATAAATCTATCTATAAATCCCATAAGAATAAAAAAATTATTGACTATGTCTCATTTATGAGACACCAGTCTAAGCAAAGATATTATCTTATGTGGCTGTGAGCCTGTTAATTATCAATTATTATTATTTTTTTTTTTAATACAGATTAAGAAAATATGGGCCTAATTATTTATATTTTTGTAATATGATTTCGTTTTTTATTTTTTTATTTTTGCTATTGTTTTACTGTTATATTTATTTTTTTGTTATTTTTTTGTCTGTATTATTGAATATTTTTCATTAAAATTTTTTTCCATCCCTAAATTAAAAACTTTAATTAATTAAAAATGTATTATTATTAATTATATAGTTAAAAAAATTGAAAGTTCTTTGACAATTCAAACAAACTTTTTAACTAGGATATTGAATAAATACAAATAAATAACCAATAATAAATAAGTAAGACTGTTAACTTTAAAATAAAGTTTTGGCTATTTTCTATGTTTCCAAGAAATAGCGTTGTTAATGCGTAAAATTGTATAAATTATAAATTGTAAAACATGCAGTAACATGCTTTTTAAAGATATAATATATTTTTAATTTTTAATATTAAGAGAACGCTACACACATTAGTTGTCTCTGTCTTTCAAGTGTGTAACATAGCAAATTCACGCTCACCTACGTTGGTTAAAAAATTAGAGAAAATCGACCTATTATGAGACTTAGATCATTATCTGTTTTTGTCTGTAGGTTTTGTATGATAATTCAGGTTTTAAGGTATTTTTAATTTGCATTCTATTAAATATGCAAAACTTGCTAAAAAATTGAGCTATTGTAAAAAACCTGCAATCAAACACATAAAGTTCTTACCGTCAAGTTTCAATATGGGTCAATTCAATCTAATATTTAAACTAACAAAGTTAAACTTGATCTGCTGAGCATAAATTTTCCATACTACACACTTGTAAGATAGAGACATCAAATACGTGTGTAGCGTCTTCTTAAGGTCTTATCAAATTTTATGCAAACTTCAGTAATCTAGATATTTTAGTAGAAATATCAAAGTAAATATTCCCAAATCTAATTAATAATTTAAAAATAATTAAAGTACACTATAAGTGTTTGGTGATAGGTATATATTCTGTAGGTTTGTTCAATGAATAAAATGACTTATTGATCAATACATTTTGAAATTTGAATAAAGGTTTTACTAAAGATTTTTGAAAAGTTTGATTAATTATATATTATTTGTTCACAGAGGAATGCAGTCAGTCAGTTAATGAACTGAAAGCTAGGTATGATCAATTAGCAAAAGTTGTAGATCCGGGTAAATTGAATAACTTTCATAAACATATTCAAGAGTATAAGCGTCTCCAAAAGAAACTGGAAACAATTGTAAAGGATAAAATTAAAATTAATGAAATAATTGAAGAACTAGAAGTGAAAAAACGTCTTCATTTACAACATGCTTCAAATCGTGTGAATATAGAGTTTGGAAAAATATTCAGTAGCGTATTACCTGGTGCTCAAGCACGTTTAAAACAAACAAACTTAGACGACATTACAGCCGGCTTAGAGATTTGTGTTGCATTTAACGGACTGTGGAAGGAAAGTTTAGAAGAACTAAGTGGTGGCCAACGCTCTTTGGTTGCATTGTCTTTAGTCTTAGCCATGTTGTTGTTCAATCCAGTTCCTCTTTACATTTTGGATGAAGTAGATGCTGCTTTAGATCTTTCCCACACCCAGAACATAGGGAAAATGTTGAAGCAACATTTTAAACAATCCCAATTTATTGTAGTATCGCTCAAAGACGGTATGTTTAGCAATGCTAATGTATTGTTTAGAACAAAATTTGTGGACGGATCTTCTGCAGTTACTAGAACTACTTGTAATCAAACATAAATTTAATTTTGAATTTGTAATTTTTTTTATAACAACAGTTTTTAAATTAAAAGTTGTATCCGACTTACATAATATAAATGCAGTTTGATTGATCTTTTTGTTTGTTGTCCTCTAAAATTGTATTCATAAATCTAAAGTTTATTTTTTTGTATTTTTTTTAATATTACTATCATTACTTTTCTTGTCAAGGCATTTAAATTTTTTTTATATTTTTTTTTTTTTAGTTAAATTTATTATTTATGTTTTGATATTTAAAAGAACAACTATACAATTTTTAAAAGTTTGATAGATTTTTAATATTATGCTATTTAGTAATAATACTTAAGACAAGAAATTTATACAGTTAATTTATACTTAACACTTTAAAATTTTAAATGCAAATACAAGTTTTTTAATATGTACAATAAAATTATAAATATTTAATAATAATAATAATAATAATAATATCAAACACAAAGTTTTCATTTTTATGTTGTAGACAAAAGAAGAATACAAGTGTCTTACACTAATGTTTTTAGACCATTTTTAATTATCAATTGTTTTTTTTTTATAAAAATGATTGTTACATGACACAGTGGTGGATTTAAGGGAGGGGGTGCTTGAAGCTGAAGTCCCTTTTCCGCATATTGAACTTTTCTTAAATTATAAATAAATAAGATATCAGGGGGACGGAGTTGCCGAGTGGTCTAAGGCGTCGGTTGCGACGCAGCTGACGCCAGCTCGATTCCTTGGCCATGGGACTAGTAATTTTAAAGTAAACACTGACTAAGGTACTATATTTGGTTATTATAGGTACCTATAATCTAGCCTATAGTGGATTGTACAAAAATGATTTTCAATTTAATATAGGTTTTAGGTGATAGGTATGTATCTTTTCACTTTTGTATACAAATTTAGATTAATCATCAAGTCTATGGTATATAATTTTAATTAAATAGATAATAATAGTAAATAAAGTAAAATTTGTAAATTGTAAAATGTCCTAGTCTAGGTATATATATAGAGCTATAGACTAAATGTTACACCTGTTTTATATATTATGTAAAACTATTAGTAAGTATTAAAAACTCAAAAAATACCAGTTCGAAATTTGATTTTGTCGCTTTAATATTTTCAAATAGGTACCTATCTTAATCATCTGAATGGCAATTAAAAATGTACAGTAAAATAAATAAATAATTTACAGTATAAAAGTTTTTTTATATGAAAAAATAAGTTTGTATCGTTATAGGATACTATAGGTATAGGGTGCTATAGCCGCGGAAGTAATGCGAAAGCAGTTCCCGCGGCGTCGTCGGTTATAAACGGGATAAAAAAAAAAAAAAAAAAGGTATAGGGTGCTATAAAAATTTAAAAAATCAGAATTTAATATACATTAGTGACAAATTTACCTATATGATATGGGGTGGGATGCATGCTTGATGAATAGCCTTGTATATATGAATTTAGGCCTGTATAGTGACGTATCTAGAATTCTCAAAAAAGAGGAGGGGGCACGTACGACCATCAAGCCTGGGCAAGTTAATGATAATTTTTAACTGAGTTAAGTTAAGTTGATGGAAAGCATTTTAAAAAGTTTAAAGTTAACAATTAACCAATTTTTTTAACTCAGTTAAGTTGAAAGTTATATGAACATTTTCAATTAAATTATTAAGTTAAGTTAAGTTATTATTATTTTTTTTTTTTTAAATGTATATAAATACCCAGTAATATGGTTTAAAATAATAAAAATTATAAATATTATTGGAAATAGCCAATAACTTTTCTATACGTAGAATTAAATTATTAGGTACCTACTGAATTAATAGAATTGTAGTAGGTACCAAAAGCATATGAAATTGAAAATGCCGAATTAAATATTATCTTTTGAATTATAAATAACTTATTTATGGCGAAAATATTTTATAATACGTTCTTGAGAATTGTACGTTTGTGATTTGTATCTATATCAATTTAATAAGATAATATCATATTACTTATTAGTATTATTATTACAATATTATATAATTATAATATCATAATATTATTATTTATATATTTATATATTATACGATAAACCTATATACTATATACCTAAATAGCTATTGCTATAATATGTATTTATTACTTAATTAAGTTATTTTTCATGAAGAATTCTGGTTAATGGAATATGGAACAAGAAATTGATTTAACTATAGTTCTAATTTCCTATTCTAGTAAATGGTTATGTAATATTATGCAACATCAATAATAATTTTTGTTTTTATTATATTTATTATTTAATTATTTATAAATTAACTTAACTTGAATTTGATTAAAAGTAACTCGTTATTTATTAAGTTTATATCAATTAAAATAAGTTAAGTTAAAAATTAAGTTAATGAAAATTAAATTTTAAAAAGTTAAAATTAACTTAACTTTAACTTTTTAACTCGTTTATGCCCAGGCTTGCGAATAATATACTATTATAGGTACATTAATAATAATAATATAAATTATTATATTAGTAGGTAGGTAGTAGGTAGGTACTAAAGACCTGTAAGGGCCGTGCCGGCCCGGCCCGTAGTGACATTGGACCGGGCCGAGCCTTTGAAATAAAATAAAGGGTTGGACCGGGCTTTTAAAGTCTTGGAATTTTATTCCGGACCGGGCCTGGGCTTTTTTTTTGTAAAATTTTTCGGGCTGGGCCGGGCTGGACTTCGAATAATAAATCACTAAATCAGGGGTTGGACCGGGCTTTTTAATGATTTTTCTTCGACAATAAATAATCACAATTTAAAATAATAAATAATAATGATAAAACCGATGTTGGTACAGATATAGAGTATACTCTATGGATAAATACTAGATAGTAGATACAATCGCAATGAATATAATAATATATTGATTGGTGGGTATAATAATGCTATTTATATACCATAATAATATTATATTTTTTTTCACAATATTTTTTAGATCGGGCTGGTCTTGAGGATAAAATGTATGGACTGGACACTGGACCGGGCTTTTTACGAGCTTAGCATAAAACCGACGTTGGCACAAATAGATACAATCACAATTAATGTAATAATATCTTCATTAGTGTGTATAATAAAGTTATTTAAAGATAAAATAGAAACGGTCATTTGGAATATTTATAAAAAAATGCATTTCGTTTGACTGAAGAATACAAATTGCCAGTTGCTACAGCCTACAACAACAGTCTACGGTACTATTGCTAGTGCACCCACAGTACCTTAAGAAAAAATGTCGGGCCGGGCCTGGGCTCTTTTTACACAAAGTGTTTTGGACCGGGCATTTTTTTGGGCGAACGTTGAACGGAAAATGTTGTTAAATGGAAGTTCGTTATTTGAAGAATTTCAAAGCCTCTGTAGAAAATGGAATTCCTTAGGAAATGTTAAAGAACACGGGAAACCTACTAACGGAGTGTATATATTTGCAGTTGATAAAAGATATTTGGGAAAAATAGGTAATACCTGAAGATGGGAAAACGTCAATTTTATTATGTCTTATTTACGAAAAGGGTGGTTAACAAATGTCCAATAATTACAGAGCCATAGTGGTAATCGTTACTCTTCAATGACACCTGCAAAATATTGTCAAATTGCATGTTAGATAGGTATGGACACAGGCCAAGGGTCAAGGACTACCAGACAGGCTTTCAACGAATAACTAAATTGTCAGATTAAGACTTATTTTACAAAAGATTCGGGAATACATTAAAGAAGTATAAATGTTATTTATTGATTTTAAAAACGCATACGACTGCATCCATCGTGAATCTGTATTGTGTATAGGTACTTGAGCAATTTTATCTCCTTCTAAAATTAATCAACTTCATAACAGCAAGCATTATGCATACGGAAATAAAGGTACCTACCGGTAAGAAATTCCTTGTCAGGGAACAACAGAATAAAGACAAATTGATGCGTTATCGCTGATTTTACATTAGCACTAAAATATGTGGTTTAAAGCTGTAGCTTTGAACAAGGAGGAATACAATTAGACGAGATAAAGTTTGGAATTCTTGCGTACGCAAATTTATTGTTATTAATGGAAAATAAAGAAGTGCTCATTGAACAAATCCAAGGATTAATTAAGGAAGCAAAATAAGTTGAATTGGAAATAAATGTGAAAAAAAGAGTACTTACATTATAGATAGCTCATACGGCGCTTCAATAATAATATTAATAATAATAATATATATTTTTGCAAACTAACATCAACATAATTTCATTAACATAATATAAGTTATAACATTAAACCTAACCTAACCATTTCAGCTGGAAATCAATATGTAGTCCAAGATATTTAATCAATTCTACTCTTTTAATATTTAGACATGTATACAATATTTCTATAATTATTTTTCAGTCAAAGGGTACTATGTAAAGATTTTGTCAGAAGACGTACACACTTATTTGGAAATGGGTGCATAGAAATTTAACAAAGTGCAGGAGTTCAAGTACCTAGCTAAGTACAATTATAACTCAGGGCCTTAATGTGAAACTGTATAGTGTATATGGAACTCTTATTTGGCCTGGGGTGATGTATGTATGGAAAACATGGATGCTTCATAAGGTACAACAGAATAACCTTTAAAAAAAAAAAAAAATCGGAGGACGATTTTTGACGCGTAGGTAGATGAAAATACAGAAGAGTGGGGAGGGTCAGAAATAATGAGGAGAATAAGGAACTTTATCTAAAATCCAATATAGTTGGTGTATGAAATAAGAAAGAGGCATCTCTCTTAGGCTGGATACGCGTGGTGAAAAGAATGTTTGCGTATACACATAACACATGGTACAATGTGGTAGGTACTCCAAAATGAGACTAAATATTAATAGGATGACCTAGGTTAAGGTGAACTGGATACGGATTAGCGAATCTTAGCTATGGATAGGGAAAGACAGTGTGGTGTATTATGTTGGTCATTATGGTCTTAGATCAGAGGTATTTAAACTTTTTCATACCGTGGCTCCTTTGTGCGTTCACAACATTTTTACTGCTCCCAAAATATTATGAAAAAATTGAAACAATACGGATACAATTTGGCTAATTTAATAACAGTGACTTTAGTACTAGAAATAAAACTTCAAATAGCCGCGTAATGTGTTTCATTATAGTTTCCATAATCGCATTATAGTATCCATGATATAGATTGTATTTATATTAATTATTATACATGACCAACATTAATAGTTTTGGTTTCCGGTGCTTTGACGTGGCTCCCTGCGCCAACTCTCGCGACGCCCCTGGGAGTCGCGACTTAAAGTTTGGATACCTCTGGTCTAGACTTTTAAAACGAAAATTACAAAGAAAGAAGAAGAATGTTATTAGTTACTATATCTTATAATTATTGATAGATTACTAAGTATATCTATATTAGTTTATATTATTAAGATCAGTTTATGTTATATAGATTTATAAGTTATAAAATTAAAATAAGCATAATTCAATAATACATATATTATCGTAACTTATAGTTTCTTAAATGTTTGGGGAAAAAGTGTAAGCACTGAGTTGAAAGTTGAAACATGCTTAATTTTGATAATAGATAAAAATGGCATGCCCCTTCCACACAGACACTTGATCAAGTATCCGTCCGAGGGTAGTGGCGTTATGCATAACGGAATGTTCTTGAGTAATCATATCTAATATTATTTAAATTGATAGCGAGTAATACATATTATATAAACCTATACCTACCTAATTTATTATTACAGATAAATAAATGCGCAGACTGTATAGTGTATTATATATAGCCTATAGTCAGAAATTCTGAGGGTCATATTTATAGTCGATGCTTAAGCTATACTTATGACGAGACTTTGGATAAAGAAAAGAAAAAGTATTACTTAAATTAAGGTTGGTCGAGACCTACCGGCTACCTATTAAGCATTGCTTTTAGTTATTATCACAGATTTTTTTTTTAATTATCAAAATTATCTTAAGCAATACTTATTCTCAAGCATTGACTACGAATTCGGCCCGGGTCTTTCTCTTTTTCAGTGTATATATTATAGCGTAAGTATATCGTGCGCACACCAGCGCTTCATTGCGTTTTTAGCGCATAAATAGTAGTCCGGCCAAGCCTCGAAAAAAAAAAAATATTACGACACACACTCACACACACACACACACACACACCCACAAGCGTATAATATTATCATCATTATAATATGAACTCGGTCGAGCCGGCCAGCCGCGTCGCCGCCGCCGCCGTCACGGGACCGATCGATAACGCGCCGCCGCGGCCCGCGAATACAATACAACACGCGCGTATTATGTGAGGCCTATACGCTCACGTATATTACGGACGATCACCGCGATCGGGACGCGATACTTTCGATCGCGAGTGTCACGCCGTGTATAACACGATCTCCGTAAAATACCCTGTGGATCGTTGTTCAAATAATATCGATGAACATTTGTCCGTCGGCCGTCGCGCCCTCAAACCGCGTTTTGGATTATGATTTTTCTATTTTCCAAGCGAGCGACGACGATCTTGTCTCGACAGTAATATCATTATTGTATCGTGCCTATATAGATCCGACGACGAGAAATATCATATCAGTGTAATAATATAATACGACCACCGGCGATAAAGGTGGCGGGTCGGGTAAGGGTTGGCGCGGTCGTACACCGAGAGTTCGCGCCGTGGGCGCAAGCGCGAAAGGTCCGTCGTCGAGTGGCGGTACAGTCGTCGGTAGCGCTTGTATATAGGTTTTACGCGTATAGCGCGCGGGCTGTTGTGCGATCGCGCGATTCACGGCCTACACGGGCACACGGGAACGGTGGAGGAGAAGGAGGACCGCGATTCGGCAAAATAGATCGGCACCGAAAACGGGAACAGGAGCAATAATATTATTGTACCAGAAAAATCATAGTTAATACGGACAGAGCGATTCGATCGCGTCCGCATAGGTATATACGCGATAAAACAACAACAACAACAACAACAATAATAATAATAGTATTTATCATCCCCCAAAGCGCGCATTCCGCGTAGTATATTATTATATGATATCTATATAGTGGCACATAATAATAACTAAAAAGTAATAACAACATCATACGCGTTATGTGTGCGTGACGGTCACATAACGACACGACAACGGATATCGTACAGCGTAGATCGCTGGATCGCTGGATCGCTGGATCGTCATCATCGCCGTCGTCGAGATGCAACCTCCTCCCAGGAAGGTAAGACATAATTTTATAATCTGATAATAATATTACGATAGTTGACGTGTGACCATTACGGAATAAAAAACAAAAAAAGAACAAAAAATCCCTATGAAAAGTTCATCCCGTTTGGCGCGGCCGAAAAAAATGAATCATTCAATTTCTCCATCCGACTTTTCTATACCTACTACATAATAATATTATTGTTTTAAGTAGGTACTGGGTACATAGGTCGTAGGTATCTATGTCGAATAGTAGGTATTCAAGAGTTCGGTTTCGGTTTTTATGGGTTCCTTTCGTCCCAACCGGTTTTGCCGGACGATTTTAAGATATTCGAAAAATTATTTATTTATTTCGATTTACACGGCCTCTTCCGGCGCAACATAATTCGATGGTGGCGACGTCGCGTATTGATGAATTACTGAACCAGTCATACGCAGTGACCGTGGTATAAGTATATAGGTGTTATCCCGTCGTGTTGGGGTTATCATAACTCAAATTCGCTTCCACAGGCGTCGACTGCCTCGGGGGTCGTCCGGCAAATGATAAATATAAATAAAATAGAAGCTACACACTGTGTTAACCCCGACCGTGGTCGATAACACAATCTGTCAATCGCGGCGCGTTCGTCTTCACACGTCGATAAAGTAAAAATGCGTTTAGTCCAATAACGCCAGCTATAATAGTAGCTATACGCCTACAATCGACACAGTTCATCGTGTATAGGTGAATTCCACTGAAGTTCACCACTATTTTTTACTCTTGATAATGAATTTATTCAATCGTGTGAGTTTTGGAAGTTCTATTGTATTTAAAGATCATAATCTGGAGTGTCCCCTCCTTAAAATATTGTTTTTTCCAAGTTTATTATTTTAGTAAATTGTGAAGGAGATGCCTTATTAAATGCTTTATGTATAAAATATATATATTTATTCTATACATCGAACGATTAGTTATTGAATTATAAAGTACTTAAAGGTAGTAGTAAATTATAATAGGTTAGGAAGATTTGGGGATCACAGTGGCGTACTAATAATGGTTGGCCCCAGAAGGGAATAACCCTCCGTCCGCCGAAATGTTGGAAATTTTTTTTGGAAATGTCTTAGTTTTAGTTTGATAGTCATTATGTCATTATATTTATTCCTTGGCATATACAATTTAATAATTCAGAGACCAAACTGTTTATAACAATATTTACAGTTGGCGCTCGTTTGAAATATCAGTTTAGAATCAGCCACAGAATTTCTATTTCTCAACTGGTCTAAAAATCTAAATATTTAATACGACTACCTTTAACTACCTATTCTAAAATTCAGAATTTAAATAAATTCATTATTAATGGGTAAAGGTGGCGTAAATGTTTCGTGAACCCCTCAGTAGTATATAATATCATATAGGCACACGTGCCGACGTATTATTCAATCAATAATTTCCATCTTTGATTGTTTTTTCGCATTGTTTTAAGTTTGTTCAGCGGAATGAGTCTGGAATCGGGATTAAGGTCTTTGTAAAGATAAAAAAAACAGTCGTCATCAATTAACATTTATAATATTGATGAAGCTCTTGTTAAATATTAATGTTCATCAAACTGGATAATAGTCGTGACCTTTAATCATGATAACCATTCAAATTTTAAACTAGTTTCTTATATTATTTTTTGATTTTATCGACGAATGTACAACTCGCTGTGACCATCACGACACATATTTATGCAACAATCGATATCACTGTGTTACTATTATTATAGAAATAATAACTTCACACCTATAATATACACCTACTTTTTTTAGATTCTGAGCGGAACGATGAATGTATTTATTTTACAATGATGTGTGTTTTTTTTTTGTGTCTGTCATCACGGTTTGTGGCAGTAAAACTGCTTCGATTTTCCTTAACAGTGTCTTGTTTTATGGGAAAGTGAATCTAGTTGGTGCATTCAGGAGGTCAAGTTTTAAAATTCTCAATAGTTTTCAAAGACGCCGGAAAAAACAACATAAAAATTAAGGAAAAACGGGAATTTTTACGCAAAATTGATTTTTACAAACTCGACTTTGGTTTTTGGTGTAACTTTAAAACAAATGACCGTAGGTACATGAAATGTTGGCTGAATGTTTATATTAGCATTTTCTATACACCATAACATTTTCCAAATATTTTGACTTATTTAGAGCTGTTTACGGACATTTTCAGTTTCTATTTTTTTTAGTTTTTTTTTCTATAAATATCAATAAAATTTTATCTGTTGGGTAAAAAAGCTTGAAAATTTAATGCAAGACTCCTACAGTATTGTTACAATTACATTTGAAAAATATTAAAAATTCTTGGTCACAGTCTCTTTTTATAAGCATTTAAAGTTCAAATCTTGACAAAATACGGAAAAATCGTGAAAATTATGTAATTATTTTGAGTTGAGAATTCATAAAAATTTTTATTTTTAAATCTAAGATTTGAAAATATAATACAAGATCCTTCATAAATTTGTCTACCTTTATCGAAAAAAAAAATGTGTAAGAGCAAATAAAATAAAATTTTTATGATAATTTGAAGTTCATATTTTTACAATATTGGATATTCACTCAATATCTCATGTAGTGATTTTAATATTTTGTTGTAATTCAAAAACGAATAACTATTGATACATTAAAATTTCACTGAATGTTTATATTTTCATTTTCTATAGACCATACAATTTTTAAAATATTTCTACTCTTTTTGAGCTGTTTACGGACATTGTCAGTTTTTTAATTTTTTTGGTTTTTTTTTTCCATAAATATCAATAAAATGTTATTTGTTGGGTAAAAATGTATGCATGAAAATTTAATATAAGGCTGATATATTGCTTAAATGGCAGTTGAAAAATATTAAAAATACATGGGCACAATTTTTTTTTATAAGTATTTAAGGTAGGAATTTATCAAATTTAAAATGTAATTATTATTTTGTAGTTAAAAATGTATAAAATGTTCAACTTTTATACAGCTAAGGTTTAAAAATTTAAAACAATGTTCCACCTAAATAGGTTATATATAAATTACTTTATTCACAATAATATCGTCAAATATACTTGGTAATATCATAGGCTGACTGACCGTTTTCGCTCGGATTCGTTTTTCTTATACAATGATATTATATCATTGAATTCAAATTTAATATACCATCCATTAAACAGTGACCCACTTGTAACCTACTATACAGCAAAACGACACCCACTTGCCCACCTACTGTACAGCAGAGTGACATCCACTTGCCCACTTTTTTTTTTACTGAAAATAGAATATACATATTTCATTATTTAGAATGTGTATTATTCACATTATTATTTTATAATATTATGCAAGTTTGTTGAAAATAAATCCAAGATAGAAGGATTCCTTCTGCAGAAAGAATGAAGGAAATGTCCACGGACATTATATACTTAAAAGATGATGCATTATTATTATATATTTTGTATGAAATTGAAATGTTTAAAAAAACATAGGTCTCTATGGTGTTGTAATGTATAGTCGTATAGATGAATGTGAAATTGTATAATATTGTATTATTTTCATTTCAGTTAATACGCTTAATAAATACTGATGCTGCGTTACCGTGCATTTTATTGATTTCGCACTTTCAACATACATATACTCGTACATATGAAATTACGCCATTACGGGTGTAAATACTTGACTTGTAATAATTAATAACTAATAATATTATATATACAAAATAACTGTTTCCGACAACTTACCGTTCAACATTTGAATTTGCTATAATTCATAACTTATAGAAAAACAAATTATTGTTTTTATTTTTATATATGATGAGAATTTTGTTCAGTGATAGTTTCTGTTTAATGTTTAGAGTTTCAATACTTAAGTAAAAATTTATGCTGAAAATAATTTACATTATACAGATATAATTAGTTAGATGAGTAGGTAAACTGATAATGAATTATCCGAATAATTGGTTTTGAAAATAGTTCAAATTACATAATGTTATCTGATACTGCTTTATTAGAAAGCGGTGCTCGTAAATAGGTAGGTACAAAACAAATAAAATGGTTCAAATAACATACCTATCAGAACTATAATTTATTTTTGATTACCTATACATTTTTACTATACTTTAATTGGGTGGAAACAAAAATACGAGATCTCTACGAGATTAAAATACCTACTGATTTTACTTGATCTACTTGTGATTACAGAATATTTGAAAAATAATTGTGAATCATGGTTCTTGTTGAAAAATTGTATAGTAAAAAAATTCCACCATTATACAAAATTTTCTAAGAAAATAACGTAGAACAGAAAAAAAAAGCGTGTAAGTGGGCTCTGCCGTACAGTATATAGGTTACAAGTGGGTCACCAACTGTAATGGATGGTGATAACTTTGAATTCAATAATATAATATCATTGTATATGAAAAACGATTCTGAACGGAGACGTTTTGTCAGACTAGGATATTTTATATAATATTTATATTGTTATTATTAATACGGTAGCCGGTAAGTCGAATTAATATTATTTGCATATTATTATACTTCAATATTTGTGTATAATAATAATTTTCAATCCTTAGTTATAAAAGTTGAACATTTCATACATTTTTAACTACAAAATCTTTCTTAAATTTGATACATTCTGTCAAAATTTGAACTTTAAATGCTCACATAAAAAAAAATAGTGACTATGTATTTTTAATATTTTTCAACTGTCATGGTAACAATATATTAAGAGCCTTGTATTAAATTTTCAAGCTTTTTGCCCTAACGAATAAAATTTTATTGATATTCATAGTAAAAAAATAAATGAAAAAAATTGGAAACTGAAAATGTCCGTAAACAGCTCAAAACAAGTTAAAATACTAATTTTATGGTTTATAGAAAATGCTAATATAAACATTCAGTGAACATTTCATGTACCTTCCATCATTTATTTTGGACGGAGTTACACCAAAAACTAAAATTGACTTTATCCAACATTTTGCTTAAATATTTCTGTTTTCCTTAATTTTAGATTCTGATCGAAGCGATGAAGGTATTGATTTTACAATGATATGTGTTTTTAAAATTTTTATATTATTTTTATTATTTTTTTTTGTGTCTGTTTGATTTCCTTCAACATATATCTTTTCTGAGAGGAAAGTGAATCTAGTTAGTACTTTGGGAAGTCAAAAGTCAAATATTCCTAATAGTTTTTGAAATCGCAGGGAAAAGAAAAAAAATTAAGGAAAAATGGCAATTTTTACGCAAAATTGGTTTTCAACAAATTCGATTTTGGTTTTTGGTATAACTCTAAAACAAATGACCGTAGATAGATTAAATTTGCACTGGTTGTTTATATTAGCATTTTCTATACACGATAAAGTTTTTGATTTGTTTTGAACTGTTTACGGACATTTTCAGTTTTCAATTTTTTTAGTTTTTTTTTCTATGAATGTCAATAAAATTTTATTTGTTAGGTAAAAGACTTGAACATTTAATACAATAGGCTCTTAATATATCGCTACACTGACATTTAAAAAATATTAAAAATCCGATCACAATTTTTTTTTATAAGCATTTAAAGATCAAATTTTGACAAAAGGCGTAAAAATCATAAATATGTGCAAATTATTTTGAATTAGTAATTTCTAAAAATTTTTATTTTTAAATCTAAAATTTTAAATTGTAATACAAATTTTCTTATAAAGTTATCTACCTTTATCAAAAAAAAAAAAAAAATGTCTATAAGAAAATCGAATTAAATTTTCATGAGTGTTTGAAGTTCAAATTTGTACAACATTACTGGATATTCACTCGATTTCGCATGTAGCGATTTTCTTATTTTGTTGTAATTCAATTGATGTTTATTATATCAATTTCTATACTTTATAAAATTCTGAAAATATTTTGACTTGTTATGAGCTGTTTACGGACAATTTCAAATTTAAATTTTTTTAGTTTTTTTTTCTATAAAAATCAATACATTTTTATTTGTTAGGCCAAAAAGCGTCAATATTTAATACAAGGCTCGTGATATATTGCTTAAATAGCAGTTGAAAAATATTAAAAATACGTAGGCACAATTTTTTTTATAAGCATTTAAAATTTGATTTTTAACAACATTTATCAAATTTAAAATTTAAATATGATATTGTAATTAAAAATCTATAAAAATTTCAAATTTTATAGCTGAGGATTGAAAATGTACAACAAGGTTCCACGTAGGTATGTTATTCTGTAACCAAAAAATTTCAAAAACATAAAAACAGAGCTTTTTTTATAGTTATCTTATGTTCAAATTTGGAGGAAATTACATATTAATTAACCAATAGAATAACGATTTTAGTTATTTTGTTTGTAATTTTATGATATTAATTCAACTTACCGGCAACCGTATTAATAATAAGTAATAACAATATAAATATAATATAAAATACCTACTTACAAACCGTCGCCGCTCAGAATTGTTTTTGATATACAATGACGTATTATATCATTGAATTCAAATTTAATGCCATCCATTATACAGTGACCCACTTGTAACCTACTGTACAGCAGAGCGACATCTACTTACCCACCTTTTTTTATGTATTTCCCAGCACTTTTGAAAGGTATTGGGAATTTTAATGTTTGATCTCCCGAAGCACCAACAAGATTCACTCTCCCATCGAACAAGATACTGTTGAAGAAAATCAAAGCAGTTTTACTGCCCCAAAAGGTGATGACAGACATAAAAAAAAAATTAATTAATAAATTAAAACACTCATCATTGTAAATTCAACACATTCATCGCTCTGCTCAGAATCTAAAATAATAACAATAGGTAGTATAAAGATTTTATATACGAAACAATATAAATATAAACAAAATTAGTGATTTCAGTTTAAAATACAGTTATAATAAGTGTTTACATAATTTAATTAATAAACCTATAAGAATTCATTATTTTTATTTTACAGATTTTAAATAATAATATTTTATGATTAAAACGCATAAAGATTTTGTGGTTTTTCATAAATAATGTCTGTATTATGTTTTGTATTTAATTGCTGTGTTTTAATTTTGTTTAAGGGAAATTATGTTAAGTTTTTGAAAAATCTTCATTCGGAACAAATAGCAAAATTACTTTTAAAAAACCAAAACGAATGCGATTTGTTGGAGGACATAAGGTAAATAATTTTAGTGTCTTATTAAGTATAGTTTAGTATACAAATTAAAAAAATAATCATTGTTGTAACTTGCAGTGTTTTTGTATAATTAGCATAGAATAAATTATACCCCCCGGGCATGGCAGATACCTACGGGTGCCCAATCAAAAATCTGCCAAACCTAACACACGTGTTCCTCCCCCTACCGACAACACTAAAATACAAAAACCCAACCAGGCTAATAACCTCAGCTGTTGAAGCCTTACTCTTAAAAAAAAAAAAAAAAAATAAATAAATTATAGATTGTGCTTGTTCAATACTTATATTGTTGCTTTGATATAAACTTATTTGTATATTTTATTCATGTACCGCTAGTACGCGATTATGTAAATATGTAAATTGTATACGTTTTCAAAAGTTTAAATTAATTTTATTAAATGAGCAATCTTCACACCATTTTTATTTACTGAATTATTCATCACCGATTTACTATCACCGACCATTTTACATTTTTTTATTTTTATTTTAGGAGTTTTTTGATCAAAAAATCTTCCATAGAGAAATCATATTCCGATGTAAGTATTAACTGATTATGTCAAACAATGACAATCTCAAATAATATAACGTAAGGGCTATAATCACGATTAAGTAAATATTTATGTAATTATTTTTATAGGCATTACTTAAAATATCTGTTGCTTTTTTGAACAAGAAAATTGCTAATATACCGGACATAAAGACTGAAGGCAGTGAAGAAAAATGGTAAGCATATTTTACTGTAGTATATTTACTGTACTGTATAGATACTGAAATAGGTAACACATTTTGAAGCAATAGTTTTTTAATTTTAACTTATAAACATTCGAAGTATAGTTAAGTGATGTGAAGTGACATGGAATTTTAAACACAATTTATACGTAGGTATAGTAGTTACGTATTATAATTTATTATATGCAGACCATTATTTGATGAATATCCACTAAGTTGGACACTCTATTCTCCCTTAAATATAGTAGAAAACCAAAACCTCCCAATACCCAGTCACTAACACCCCACCTCCTCTGTTAGCGAGAGCATTACATACGTAAAATAATCGATGGTAAAATACATCTTAATTGTGCAGGTGTTTTGTAACCGTTGTTAAAAAAATATAGGGTTTTCAGCATAGGCGCAAATTGGGAGGGGGCTTGGGGGGGATAAGCCCTGGACTGCGCTTTCCTCACCCTCCATCTATCTGAATCTGTAATGTAAATTGTGTGAGTGAGATAGAAACTGTTGGGGCAATCATGAAAGAAATAATAATTATATTTCATTCATGCCATGAAATTATTGCAATTTATAGATTATAAAACTGATAAGTAGTGATAACTATCATTGATATTTGATAATGTCATAAATAATATCAAGGAATAATTTGAGTATTCAATTATTTCCCCCATGTTTGCCCCCAACTGTTTTTTCTCTCTCATCAATGTCGGTTTCATGATTTCTCTATCTAAGCGCAGAGTCCATTTATTTATATGTCTATGGTATACGTATACGTTATACATACCGCGTAATAAAAAGAAATGTCCACTCCCTTCCATGAATATATTTTGAATTACAACCAGATTGGTACAGGAATTAACAAAAATAAAATTGGCCCACAATTACCGATTTTTTCTTTTTTATTTTTAGTAAAAAAAATGTTTCGACAATTATGTCATTTATGTATTAACCACTATTCCATTTCACGTTTGGCCTTAAATAGTAAAGTGATAGATTCAGTACCAAGTCATAATTCATAAACCAATTTAATATAATATAATATATAATATTTTATTATTTTCATAGTTAAATACAGCGATGTAATGCATAACCATAACGTCCAACAAATTAATTAATATTATTATTATGTCATAGAGTTCACTTTTTAAACATCTGACTTTTAATGGTAGATATGCTATAAAGGTCACATAACTATGAGAAAAAACCGTTTGTTAGCTGACCAATCCCCCTGGCTCAGCCACTGAATGCGTATTACATAAGTATTAATTAGCAACTTATTTATAATTCAATAAGTTAAATTTGAAATCTTATTATTAAATAATTCAGAGTCTGAAGAAATGCTATATAATATAACTGGTTTTGCGAAAATAGTCCGGTATACTGAGTAGAGGACAAAGACTTTCTCATTTTTATATTTTAAATATAATATTGTGTACCTATTATATGATGTGAGTGCAATCACGTATAGTACACCAAAACAAATAAGTAAACTATACAACTATTAATTAATTATTTTTTTTTTGGAGGGGTTGTGAACCCCCAAAATCTACTCTGTATTATATATTAAACAACAATTTGTTTCATATACACGCGCGCTATAATATATTATAATATTGCAGTTATTAGATTATTTAAATGTGATAAAAATGATAGAAAATAAACATTTTTACTTAATATTATTTTATTATTTTAAAATGTATAGAAATACATATTGAATAATAAACACCACTTTGATATGTAATTAATCTTTTATTAAAAATCTTTTAAATCTAACATTTTTTTAATATAAAAAAATATATTTTTTAAAAACATTATTATTGAAATGTTTTAATATTTATTAAACGTGTAAAAAACATTTCATTGTTACTTGGGATAATAGTTTAAAGTATTAGTAATAGCTGCATGGTATTACCTGAGTTGAAGAAAGCGTAAGAAGATACTTATATATTAAAATGTTAATTGTTGATAAGCATCACTATAAAGCGTATAAGTGGATACTTCATTAAAACGTTTAAGTAGCGAATAGCACAGTTCTTACACACTTAGTTTTCTTTACAAGATTTTTCGTAAATGTTTGTATCAGCAATATCGATAATATCTTTGAGGTTTTCATTGTTATTAAAACTATAATCGTATATACCTATAGGTACATGAATCGGGATATAGTTTTTTTAAATTAATTTTAACTCAAAGCAAAATGTTATAATTCTGAATGAAAAATTATGCAATATCCATAGTAATATCTTTGTTAAATAATTTTGAAATCTATTAAAACTATAAATGAGTAGATGAAAAACATGCTAAATCTAAATATATTTGGTTATCTTTTTTTAAAATCATCCTTACGTGCTACGTGCTTCCAACAACATTATCCATCACAGTATTTTATATTTTGATTAGAATCTATATTTTTTAATTCGATTAATTATTGTATCATCTTTAGTTAATTTGATGAATCAATATTTATTTTAAATGTTTATACAAATTATACGATATGAATTTTATTTCAGTAAATCTTTAGTAGGTAGAAACACCAGAAAAATGAAATGAGAACATTGTTCAAATCAATATTTTAAAGATTTTTTTTTTCAATATAGTTTATAGACGCTTGCATTAAAATTACAGTATAAAATGTTTTATTTTTTAATACTAAAATAAAAAAAGGTGGGTAAGTGGATGTCACTCTGCTGTACAGTAGGTTACAAGTGGGTCACTGTAATGGATGGTGTTAAAATTGAATTCAATGATACAATATCATTGTATAAGAAAAACGATTCTGAGCGAAAACGGTCAGTCAGCCAATGATATTACTAAGTATATTTGATGATATTATTGTGAATAAAGTAATTTATATATTTACTTATTTACGTGGAACCTTGTTTTCAATTTTCAATCCTTAGCGATAAAAGTTGAATATTTTATAAATTTTTAACGACAAAATAATTATAAAATTATAAATTTGATAAATTTTGTCAAAATTCCTACCTTAAATACTTATAAAAAAAAATTGTGCCTATGTATTTTTAATATTTAAACTTTCAACTGCTATTAGAATGATATATCAGGTGCCTTATATTAAATTTTCACGCGTTTTTACCCAACAAATAAAATTTAATTATAAATAATATTATTTAAAGATATTTATAGAAAAAAAAAACTAAAAAACTGACAATGTCCGTAAACAGCTCAAAAAGAGTCAAATTATTTTTAAAATTTTATCGTGTATAGAAAATGAAAATATAAACATTTAGTAAAATTTTCATGTATTTACAGTCATACGTTTATTAATTACAACAAAATAAGAAAATCGTTACATGAGAAATCGAGTGAATATCAAATGTTGTAAAAATATAAATTTCAAACGCTCATAAAAATTTAATTTGACTTTATTGTAGACATTTTTTTTTTTGATAAAGGTAGACAAACTTATGGATAATCTTGTATTACATTTTCAAATCTTAGATTTAAAAAGAAAAATTTTTATGAATTCTCAACTCAAAATAATTTGCTAATTTTCGTGATTTTTCCGTATTTTGTCAAAATTTGAACTTTAAATGCTTATAAATATTAACTGTGACTAAGGATTTTTAATTTTTTTCATCTGCCTTTGAAACAATAACCTAGGAGCCTTCTATTAAATGTTCAAGCTTTTTTTACCCAACAGATAAAATTTTATTGATATTTATAGAAAAAAAAAAACTAAAAAAAATGAAAACTGAAAATATCTGTAAACAGCTCAAAATAAATCAAAATATTTGGAAAATGTTATGGTGTATAGAAAATGCTAATATAAACATTCAGTCAAAATTGCATATACCTATAGTCATTTGTTTTAGAGTTGCACCAAAAACCAAAATCGATTTTCTCAAAAACACATTTTGCGTAAAAATTCCCGTTTTTCCTTAATTTTTCTTTTGTTTTTCACGTCGCGTTTGAAAACTTAAAAAACTTAGAACTTGAGAACTTTTGACTTTTGACTCCCCCAAAGTACCAACTAGATTCATTTTCCTATCACAAAAGTTACTGTTGAAGAAAATCCAAGCACTTTTACTGTCCTAAAAAGTGATGACAGACACAAAAAAAAAAAAAACAAAAAAAAACACACATCATTGTAAAATCAATACATTTATCGCTTCGCTCAGAATCTAAAATATGATATTAAAAAGTCAAGTATTTTATTTTTTACAATTTTGAAAATATCAATATTTTTTTTGAGTAAATTAATTTGAATCTTAATAACTTTTTCCAAATTGTTTTTGGGTATTTTTAAATATAACTTATAATCTTAAATAATTTATTATCCATATAGTTTTTATAATATCAATAGTAATACTTCATAATCAATGGAAATACTTAAATGAATTACATGCGCAACACAAACAAGTGCTATTTAAATAAAAATTATCATACCAACATCACAATTTGCAACACAACCGGAACATAAAGAATATTTGATAAGGTTTGATGTTTTTTTCGATAGCGGTGACAATAATTTATCAGTTATTGTCATTGACTTATGGACTTATGGTATCCGATAGTTTCTAAAAAAATTGTGGATACATATATTCTATAATGATATTTGAATTATTTAAAAATGTAAATACGGCTACGTACAGGTTAAAAAGTAAATGTGATATGTTATTTAATTAACACAATGTAAATACTGTAATAAATTAGTCTTTATAGTCACACTTTATAATAATTTTGTAGTTCGTATTACCCACACCGAATTTTGTATTATACACGATGTGGCATATTACAGACAAAAATATAACCCAACTTTCTGACATAAAAAGTCTAATGATACCTGTGGCTATAATATAGGTACTTAATAAATATTATCATATAGTAAAATAAAAATAATAAGATTAACTAGTTAGTTATATATGAAGACGTGGGTGCAACAACCAGACATCTCCATTTTTATCAAAAATTGGTTTTTCATGGAATATTATTCATGGAAGAAATATCTATATTTTGGTACATAAATCAGAAAAATCTGTTGATTAGTTCCAAAGATATGGCAAAATTATTTTTTTCCCGCCATTGGTGATAAATGAGAAGACAAATTTTCTTTCGCTTGTCCTGAAAAATTGGTAAAAACGGAGAAGTCTGGTTGTTGCACCCACGTCTTCATATAAACTATAGTATCATGTGTTATGCATTTATAACTACTATATAATATAACTTGCGTAGTAGCTAGTCTTGTAAAGTATTCGAATACAAGTATTAAAATAGCATAAAGTTCTATATTGGAATCTTTTAAGAAAACTGAAAATCTAATAATTTTAAAATAGTTCCATAAATAATAGTTAATACCACTTTTTATTTTATTTTTTCCATTAAAATGTAATCAATATTAGTTGAAATATATCTGAATGCAGAATGAAATATGTGAACATGTATTTATCTCTAAATAGTCAAACATGTGATAGTAATTGATAAAATCTATGGCAAGTAGTAACATAAAAGGTACATATTATACTGATGAACAATATACATATTATATATTATATAGCATAAAATTAAAAAAAAAATACTTGTAATTATATTCAAATACTTTGTGAGTATTCGGAAAATACATTTTTATAATAGTATTTTAAAAATATTTTTAATACTTTTTTATTCGAATACTAGTATTAATATCTTAATACTTTTTCAAAAGTATTTTTTACAAGACTGGACTAGTTGCGTACAATATAAATTAATCAGTAACTATAGGTAGGTACCTATATTTTAACATAATATCAAATGAACAGGCAACATTGTTATTTATAAAATTATAAAAATGTATCAAACCTAAAAGAGTCGTTTGAATAAAATGTCTTGTTTGTAATATTAAATACATTATTATTAAATATTAGGTTATACGAACGTTTGTTATGTTAATATTAATATGTAGTTTAGCGATCATAAATAATCAGTACGTACTGAAAGGTAGCGCAACATTGGTTGATTATTATACCTTTTGTTAGACTTTAAACAGCTCGAATCGATCAACGTGACCCGCACGCGCATCGTCTGGTGGTCGTCGCCTTACAATAGTATCCCCATGGCCTTCCAACGGACAATGCGCTCTAAATAACTCAGTTGTAGTTAAAGTGTTTTACTCATTTAACACTAAAACGAAGTAGGAACCATGTGTAGTATTCTAATCGATTAGAAACCAACATGTATATTTGTTAGTAAAAAATACTCTTATTTTTACATTTTCCATGAGTGGAATTTTTCATTTCACTTTTATTTGCCAAAATTGCTTAATCAACTGTCTATTTGATTTAGATTAACTGTGCAATTAATATAATAATATATTGATTCGATAATTGGAAAAGAAATGACGCAAATTTTACAAACAAAATAAATTATCATCATAAGTCATAACTGTGACAAAAATATATTTGTTTTTATTTTTATGATAATAATATTATAATTTATAATACCACGATAAAGTATCAAATGATCTAACAACGCCATAGGAGCGGACAACTATGTAGCGAAGTAGCGCACTGGATAGAAAGAGATAGTAGGAAGTATATTACTATAGTCTATAATTACTATATTAAATTATAATAAAATAAATCTCAAAAGTTTAATAAGGCTATTAAATTCTTAACAATTTAATTTTTTCTTCGTAATATACGATAAAACGTTGCAATTCCTTTTACATTTTAATACGGTATAGAACCCGTTTAAGACGCTTTCCTAGGGACCAGTTAAAAATAGCGTCTTAAACGTGAAATCGTATTATACGGGTTGTATGTTGAACGTTGTCAAAAACACGGGACTCACGGGATTACACGGGGGTAATCGTCTAAAGACAACGCTACACAGATATTTGTAATCACTGATTACTAATCAGCATTCAGCACCATCTTACAAGTGCGTATCATACCTAATTTACGTTCAGCAGATCACGTTTATCGATCATTAGTTTAAATATTACAGTCGATCTATTATGAACATTTTATGGTAAGAAACATTATCTGTGTTTGTATGTGGGTTTTTACGATGATTCAATTTTTAAGTTAGTTATGAACATTTTTAATTTACGCTATATTATATACACATAACTTGCTAAAAAAATTAACCATCATAAAAAAACCCACCTACAAAAACAGTTAATGTTCTTACCAACAAGTTTCATAGTAGGTCGATTCGCTCTAATTTTTAAACTAATGGAGCTAAAGTGATCTGCTGAGCGTACATTTTCTATGTTACACCCTTGTAAGATGGAGACAAGAATTAATGACTGTATAGTGTCCTCTTAAGCGAGAATACCTTTTAAATAGATTGTACTGTACATAGAAGTGATAATTTTACATTTAACTACAATATTAGGTAATAAAATCATTCAGATAACTATTAATATTTTATACTTATATCACAAAAATATTAAATTTAATCTATTCTGTGCCTATATTACTAATTAATTTCAAAATAAAAAAATTATAATGATTTATTTTTCCGTATACCTGGCATAGTTTCTTGTTAAGTATAAACATTTATGCAGTAGTCGGAAGTTTCACTGTTCCTTTTAATACATTATTTCTTCACTGAAAATAATTGTATAAGATAATGATTTTTGTGATTTGACGTGCAGAAATGATTTGCGATTTGCTAACAACATTACAGTTGTACAATAAAACCAATAGAACCGGTTTTTAAATGCTACGATTAATAGTAATTAACTAATAAATACAATGTTGAGTGGAATATTAGACTTAAATATAATTATTGCGTTGATTGAAATTATTGAATTTCATCTAACGTCAGTGGCATCGCTATATAGACTCTTTGTATGCCGGGGGTGATGAATAATAAAATGTTCAAACTCAGTTTATATTATTTATATTATTAACATTAAAAATTATTTTAATTAATTACATTTAAATCTATCTAAATTAATATTTTTTTAACTTAAACTTAATTATATTTCATAGCTGTTTTGTAGTATCATCGTAGTAATATGCTGTACATTATATAGATTGTAAGAAATCGGATTTATTTAATACAATTTTTCAAAATAAAATTATTAGATATAATGCATCTTAAAAAATATTTTGTAAATAGAACATATAAATGAAAACAAAAGTAGGCGTGGGTGCTCTCAAAATATAAATAAAATTGTAATGGAGCTCCGTAGTCCCTTGCATACTTCAAAATTCGAGCAGTAATAATAATAATTTAACACTGGCTATTATTGAGTTGAGCGAAGCTAGACAAGTGTCAAAATAATTGACCTGCACTCGTCATGTACTTAGTAGGTACTTACTTCATATTTTATTTGAATAATATTCAATACATGGGATTTTTGCGGACAGTGGATCATGTTTGGTTAATAGTGTAGGTATATTCCGTCAACGCTTTGACGTATTATGTTTAATCCTCGTGTGGTGTATTTCTTCGGAAAATTTGAGGTAGCCGAGGTAGGTATTTAGAATTTCACATAGTCGTAACACATAGTTGAAATATTAGGCATAATTATCTATCTTAAGATTTTCAAAATAAAATACAGTTCAAATTTTAACAATCTTTCACGAACCCGCATGGTGAAATACATAAAATAAATGCATTTAGTTATCCATTCTATTAAAAAACTTAATAGTTAAATGTTTTATTCAGAAGTTCATGATAATCTACTACCTACCAATCTACCATAACCATGAACTATAATTACATTAGCTTAACATGCTAACTTATGAAACTAAATATTAAAATAACACAGGCAGTAGATATCTGCAAGTAGTAATATGCTGAACAATAACATTAAATTGTAAGGATATACCAGGACATTTAATAGAAAAAAAAGTACAAAAGTTTCATAGTAATTAATTACTGTATTGTTAAGTTTTATTTTCATTGGAGTTTAAAATTCAGTCTTTTTTTTATTTCAATTTTGTTATCAGAGAAAAAAGGTCAATTTTTTAAAAGTACAAATACATTTAACAATTAAATTGAAACTGTATGTTCTTTTCATAAAAGCTTTTCCGTCATACTCTATATAGACAATATCTTTAATTTTGGATAGTACCTAGATATTATATAATTTAATCATTTTTAAGTGAATAATTTTTTATTTAATTTTATACAATTATGTACGGCATAAAAAACAAAAAATACTATTAAACAGGTCTAATAATACAATTTATAATCATAGGTAATGTTGTTTTAACAAAAGTTGAAGTGTGACAGATTTTTAATAACTTTAAATTTAAAGATAAGTTATTCATGATTAATTTAGTAAAAGGACCAACATTTTAAAATGTCATTAACTACCTACTGTAACTATTTTGTGAATATTCTATTGTGTCATATTTTGTCCAAAATAATGAAATATTGTTTAAAATGTCAGAGCACTTCAATTCCATAAAAAGTTTTGATAAACTTAAAAATGTATTTTTTTACAACAAATTTATCAAAAACCTGAATTTTTTTTCGCAGTTTTACTTTTGTATTTATTAAAAGTATAATAGTATTATTAAAATGGATCTGTATCAAACTTTTTACTGGGCCCAAAATGTGTTGCAAATTAATAAAATTAATAATTACCTATTATAGAACTTAATTAGTCAATATGTTATAAACTTAGATTAAAAGTCAACAAAAATAGTGTTATTGATTAAATATAGTTTTTTTTTTTATAAAATATAATTAATATCTAAACACGGTTGGTTTCTATTAACTATGTACTTAACTATTTTCTAAAACGGCTAAAACTCATGATATTTCTACCTAGATGTGAATATCCAATGTTGAAGCTGTGAGTTGTTATTTATTTTTATTATTTTGAAATAACTTTTATGACGATATGATAAAAGGTGTGGGATATTCAAAACTGTAAAATACTCAACATAATCTATTTATGAAAAAAAGTTGAGTTTTATTTGTATTAAAATATTAAATTATAATATATTTATCGTAAAAACGGTTTGATTAATTATTCTTAAAGTTATCTAAATTAAGTGTGATTGAAAAAATTATGAATAAATCTTTACTTATTTTTAGGAATATGTGGAATGTGTGGCGAACAGTTCTTGAAGAAAACGAAACGGCTGCAAAAGCACGATTAGAAGCAATCGAAGTTTTACAAAACCAAATAAATGACGAGGCGAAAGCTCTTCGAGCGCATAAACTTCAGATTGCAAAAAAAGTAATTCATCAATATCATTTTTCCAGTTTTAAAAAAATATAGTCCACGATATTTTGTTATGCTTATAATGAATGTTTACTCTCTAAGATGAGTGTGATTCAAGAAACGGTTATTTATTAATTGCATGTCTTATAACTTATAAGTCTGGACTTCTATGCCGTTAAAATGTTTAGAATAATACTAATATTATAATGTGCCTACTAAATAAAATATTCCACCTTACATTTTATTAAAATATGAAAGAAAATATATAATTTAAATTGCAATAAAAGTTATGCAAGTATATAGGTACCTACTCTCAATCGAGAAAATGTATTTGCATGCAATCATTCATTGAAATAATTGTTGATCTTAAGCAAGTTATTATCAAAAGAATATGTGAAAATTAAATTTATAACACATTACGTATAAAACATTTTTTTAAAGTATGTGGACATTCTTATTTATGTATACATCTTAGTCAGACTTGGTACATTGTATATAGATCGTATATAGATGTAATTTTTAGAATAAATAAATTATAGTTTATTTTATGTAGGCGATCATGATATAATATCAATTAAATAACTAAATAAATAGTATGTACCTATGATTTCGATAATGGGTTTATATTAAAATGAATTATTTTTACTATTATTATTTTTATTATTCCAAGCTAAAATATTTATCATATATTATTATATAATTATAGTGTACAGATCATTTAGCATTGGTACAAAAAGAGCTTCATTCTTCCGTCCAAGATGTAGATAAAACGAAAAAGTTTTATTTCGACGAAGAACAAAGTGCTCATGAAGTGAGAGACAAGGCTAAGGATATAGAAGAAAAGTAAACTTTTAATTTATTGTTATATACTTATATACAAGTATAATATATTATTAAACTACTCTTTTATAAAATTAAATTGCTAGGCTCTGCAGGTCAAGATAAAATATGTAGAATTTAACATTGAATTTGACGTGGGTGCAAAATTGTAATTCTGTACTTAAAAATAGTTATTCGAAGGGTAAAAACGCTTAGAAAATGTTTAATTAAAGTGAGCATTCAAATTAATGAAATTCATTCGAAGTCTAAATTTTATTCATAGTATTAACCATAAAAATTCGTTATTTATTGTATTTTTTTAATTATCTTTTAGATTTTGAGCTGAGGAAGAAATGTATTGATCTTATAATGACATTAAAAAAAAAAAAAAAAATAAAGTATGTAATCGTTTTATCGAATAGAAGGAATATTCTGAAAGTTTCACGTAGTCAAACCAAACCTTCTGTAGATCGCCAGATTATAGCTTATACACAAAATACTTACCTAAGTATTATATACTGATTACTGATAGGTGAAATATGTGAAGAATGTTTTGTAATATTGTCGAAATAATTGAAAAAAAAACACACTAATAATGCATCGAATATTCTACAATTATTTTGAATGTAATTGAACTTTTTACGTTATCAATAATGACGAGTTTAATAAGAATAATAATTTAATAAACTGCTAAAGTTTGCTAACTCTAGTCTATGTGCGACACGGAAATACTTTTTAATTTAATTGGCTAATATTTTTCGCAGATTAAAGAAAAAAAAAGGATCGTTCTTCCAATCAATCACTTCTTTACAAAAGAACAGTGTGAAAGTAAATATTATAATAATTTTTAGTTTAATGTATTAAATAGTTATTATAATATTATAATAGTTTATAGTTGGAAGTTTGGAAACGATAGAAATATTATACTGAATATCAACTTTATATGATAATAATTTGTTTGGATTGTCAAATAGTATTAAAATGTTCGATCTTTTTAGGTGTCTTCCAGAAGAGAAGTTTTGGAAGAGAAATCTTCGGGAGCTAGAAACGATTATTTACTGAGTCTGGCAGCTGCAAATGCTCATCAGACACGATACTTTTTGGTTGACCTTCAAAATGTAATGAATGTGAGTATACAAATACATACTAATATATTATACATAACTTGATTAAAATACAATTCATAATAATATTATCTTTTAAAAAAATGTAAAAATATTATTTAATTGCAATTGTTACAATAAAGTTGCTTGATGATAATAGTTTTAAATTTTGAAGCACGCTTAAAACTTAATGCTTTTCTTCATATAATTATATTTAAGTTATGTGGTAATTTGATACTTTATAGTATATTATCACTTACTCATTTAATTTATTCATGTAAGTTTAAAGTAAATTCATTGTTTTGGGTTAGTTTGTAACTCATTTTCTCAAAACTAATTTGAATAAGTACCTAATAAATTATAATTGTATTCCAATAAATTTTTTTCTACGCAAAGAACTTTATGTAAAGTATTACAGTTTGCTTATAATCTAGTATCAACTATTACCTACCGAACCTATTGATTTTTTCGATATTTATTTAACTTGACTACTATTTGATTTTATATAAGCTTTTGTTATTAAAATTTTTTGAATTTACTGAATTTAGACTATGGAACACAATGTTTATGAAAAAGTACAAGAATATTTGGCATTACTTAGTAAAATCGAGCTCCTTACGTGTACTGTTGTTCATAATTCGTTTAAGAAAGTCAGAGATCAAGCGCAACAAGTTAGTACCTATATAGTATAATAATATATTTATATATATTATATTCTGTTCACAAAAATGTCATAAAAATGTTTAGTTGAGTCGAGAGTACAACATGCAATGTGTATACCTCTTCTATCCTGTGTTGAAGCAACATGTTCAATACCAATTCGAACCTTGTGACGGAGACGGTATAGATCACATTACAGCGGATCACGGTGGAGTGGTCACTATACTTAGCCAAGAAGCGAAAAGGTGGGCCACACGAATAATTAGAGAGACGAATAACATCAAAGAAAACACTAGAAAACTACAGGTCTTCCAAGCTCTCAAGGATTCTGGACAAAAGGTAAAATTAATTATGACGTTACGTCTATTGATTTATTATGTAATTACGTTTGTGGTTTGTTATATAATAAGACTGTTTTATTGATCGAAACACTCATTAGGTTTATAGCGTTGCGTTACATCTCAAACGCAAACAGTTTCCATCAAAATGTATGTGTTGGAAAAAATACCCATTTCGTGAACTCTCGGGACGATGAATAATTCATTGATCGACTACATGATTTATTAGTATACTGCGTACGATCTAAAAAATACACCAACTATTTCGTGTAGTTTATCATCAAATGGCTTTTAAAACAGTACACGCTTTATAAGCGATTAATTATTATTAAATATTAAAAAAATAGTTTATTTAGGGGGAAACATTGAGAGATAAAAATTTGCAAAAATTTTAAGCCCATTTTAATAATAGGTACTAATATAATAATATATACAGACCTATTGGGTAAAACGATTTTAATTTCTAGGTTCCTGAAAAATGTTATAGATTAATTTGCACAAGTTGACTGGTTATAATGACATCGAACATATAAAGACAATATTGGCTAAAAATTTAACGACAAAATGTATATTATTAAGATCGTATTAATATCGCATATTATATTGGTCTAATATTATCGGTATAATTACCTACTTTTATGCGTCTTTAAAATAGTCACTATCTACTATTTTACATCATATTATACATATCTGTATTGATTGTATTAATATTTTAGTACTGTTGGTGCCGTATATGATGTTTGATGAGGTTACGTGTAGGTAACGTGTTTCATTAAAATTATTAAATTAAAATTAATGAATGTTGGTTATAACGACGTATTTGTAGAGGTCACCGTCGTTATAGATGATACTAAATGTAATATCATATTTTATATTAATTAATATATTTTATATATTTTTTGATTCATTGTAGAACGACCCGAATGATCCAAATGGAGCTGATTTGGAAACTAAAATAGAATCTTTGAAAAACAGTATTCGGAGATCTGAAGTAAGCTTAACGACATTTAGTTAAAAAGTATTTTTTATTAACATGTAAATATAAAGTTTGAATATAAAAAGCGTAATAACTAATATTGCAGGCTGCAGGGCAGAGCAAACAAATTAAAAAATGTCTTCTGTTATAATCTATAACAATGTAACTTCGAGTTATGTTTGTGTGTGATTGTTGACGTTATCTTAATATAGATAGTGTCATTTTCATTTCTCATATCTAGGTATATTATATTAAACTTAGGGCAACAATAATTGTTGACATAGTTGTTTCAAGCATTGATGAAATTATGATTGTTTACTGCACAATAAAAACACCAACCAATAGTATAATATATTGGAGTGTTATATTAATATTAAATTAACTAATTTAGACATCGATAATTATAGTAAGTACATAAATAATCGATTTTAGTTATTTTGATGTTTTAATGTTTTGATGATTAAAATAATATTTATCTTGGAGATTTTAAATTTTTAATATTACGTATATTAATATTTTTTATATTCAATATAATTTTCAAAAAATTTAATCTAATTATAGCTTTTTATACCACTAACAAATATTCTCACCATTCCGTGGTATACGCCGGTATTGACTATTGAATTATAAGTTATAATTTTATAAGTAAAGTTTTTCGTGAAAATTAGTTCCACCTAGGTACCTAATTAAGATAGTAATAATTTATGTTTAATATATAAGATAAGCTATCCTTAAGAACAGTTGCTGCCTCGTCATCGTCATCTCCTTCACTCAGAATCGTTTTTTAGTTTAAGTGGTTTTGAATTCATATTCATTTATTTTACACATAATTTATATCTCATTTATGAGGTATAGGTCAAAACCTACTTTACAGCAAAAATGATTTCCTCTGTTTTTTTTGTTAATTTCTGATACGACGAGTTAATTACATTTTTTATTGTTTATTTTCTTCTTTTTCAGATAGCCAAAGCTAAAGCTGAATCTCGTATTGAGTGTTTGAGAAATGGAGATGGAAATGGTACTTATATTATGTTTTATTGTTTGGAAGGTTTTAACCGAGGGATTATTGATTTTTACATTTTGCTTATTAAAATGAATCTACGTCTTAATATTAAAGCTTGCTAAAAGTTCAAATGTTTGATTACGTATTATAATATACAAAAAATGTAAATATAATATTTGTGTTAACATTAAACTGATTGTATTGTACCATAGTTAATGTCGAAGAATGGCTAGCTGACATGGGCGATATAAATGCCGAACTTCAACGATCAAATAGTACATCTTCGTTACCAATTGATGGGGGTACAACTAGTGCAATGACATCTGACTATGATAGTGAGGATTACGGAGACGGACCTTCAGACAGTCCAGTACCATCCGATCAGCCACAGTCGTCGTCTCAAGATGAAGAAGATCGACCAGATTCGGCGGAAATTGATAAAGATTGGGGTATTTATCGATATCATAAATTATTATTATACAACTTATTGTATGCCCCTTATTATTATAATATATCACATTTAAATACTAGAATTATCAATATAATATCGTATTTGTAAAAATGAGAGTTTCAGTTTTATTTGTGCTGATACCCACCCCTTAATACTGATGTGTATAATTTAGCACTTGTGGAAAAAGAACGTCAACGTATTGAACAATTAACAGCTGGTTGGGACGATCCGACTCAGGTAAATTGGGAAGAAAATCGTGACACTGAAGAAAAAACTATGTATCCCCAAACTGCTCCAGAAGAATCCGAAGGCCCCGTATACAAATGTACTGCGTTGTACAGCTATACAGTAAGTAAAATACAATTAGGAATTTATCTATAACTTTATTTTTTTTTTAACAATATATTGACTTATTAAGTAGGTACAATAAATAGATTATAATTATAAAAGGTTTTCATCAAACAATTGTTTTCGATATTTAAATTCTTCGATAACGTCTTGTACTGTTAAAATATTAAAGCATACAGTTCATTGTCGTCTATTGTTGACGATTTGTTGTTACTCATTGTTACCTATCAGTAAAGGTATAATACCTCATTTTCGTGCATTGAAGTGAACCTACTTAGTTTTTGGATTACAATGTTGAAATATTTTACATTTTTATTATTATAATATAATAAAATAAATGACTACAAATTTTTGAAGGTTTTGAAGTATCAAAATATCAATTTTGTTTTCTATCATTTGATATTTCATGTTAAAATCGCTATTATAGAGTCGACAATTTTTAATGATTTATCATATCACTAACCTAACTCTAACGGTTCTTCATAAATAATAATTAATGCTGATCCTGTTATTTCCCCATCATAATATAAATCACATTATACATACTTGTATCAGTGCTATTTTATTCATCATTATCATCATAAATTAATTTCGAAAATATTAAATTATTATTACTTTCTTACGGACATGTTTTAGGGTCAACATCCTGATGAATTAAGCATCGTTGAAAATGAGCAGCTTGAAGTGTTTAGCGTAGACAGTGATAATTACGGTTGGTCAAAAGCCAGAAATTACAAAGGTGAAGTGGGGTATGTACCATCTAATTATCTGGATATCGAACAAGAAACGTGTGATCCAGAAACACACGATACTCCTACCACATACCAACTTAGATCGCAGATTAGCTTCTCCTCGGTCGACTATATGGTCAACGACGAAGCGGCAAATCAATCACAGCACTGTCAGTCTGATGAAGACGTTGAAGCTGAAGAACAATCATCAGAAAAAAGCATCACTACAGTGTGGGAAAAGAAAGACGGAGGTACCGTTATTATGATATCCATACTAAAATGTGTTTTTGATGTTTACAAATTTAAAATGTGATGACGCCCGAATCGATCGATCATATTGCACGTGTTTATCTGAACATTTTTTTACTCTTTCAGGCATCATTGAGGTACCGTCATATTGTATAGCACTGTTCGATTATGACGGAAATGATCCCGAAGAACTGGGTATGAAAGAAGGCCAAATTATTAAAGTGGTCGACAAGACTACACACGTAGACGATGGGTGGTGGGTAGGCGAGTTGGGTAGCATGATGGGACATTTTCCGTCGTGCCTAGTAAAAGAATGTTACGAGAACGGTGACCTAGTACCCACACCAACATCTGAAAATGGAGACAGTGATTTTTCGAACGAAGATCATCCTGAGTTTGTAACAAGTGGTCCACCACCGCCACCACCACCAGTATTTACACCACCCGAATTACCACCAACACATTTGTTCGCGACTCAAGTGATTGTCACCCAACCTACGCCCATCGGTGATCATGGACCCCCTGGAAGTTTTGCTCCAGAAGGTGAGTGTGAAAGATTAACAATACGTCAATACAAGATAATTTAAAAAGAGAATAATTTAAAAATACATTTAAACTAAAGGAGAGTTTTTGGTTAAAAAATAGGTAGGTAGTTGGATAATATAAAATATGCAAATAGAATGACTTCAAGGTGCATTGTATATTTGTATAATGAAAATAATGAATGAATATACCAAGACGATAATACTAAAAAGGAGGGAAAAAGTAATTTAAAAACGATGGAAATTGAATTTAAAATATAATAAATATTTACATATTATTATTTTGTGGTAGTTTTGTGGTTGTGGCAATGATATTGTTAAAATAGTTTTGAATGGTTAAAAGAACTGTTCGAATAACAGGAAACTAGAAGTATAATTAAATCATATTTTTAAAAATAAAAAAAGTACAAATATATAATAAACGTTGTACCTAAATTAATTAAATATAAACATATTACTGAATTAATAAAAATATACATATATTTTAATATTTATACATATTTAGGTAGGTACTTTTATAGTACTATTATATAATAATATTATATATTAGGTATTTATTGTAATATACATTATAAAACCAAATAGTTTAAGTCATTTATCTGAGTTCACAATTACTTTTAAATTATAAGCTTACTTGCAAATGCATTCTTAAATGTAATATGCATATTAGAAATAAATAATATTAGAATATAATATTAAAAGTGCTAATGAAAATTATGATAATATTAATTGTTGTTATCATTCGAGAATGATCTTCATTTCAACTTTTAAGCAATATTAGACGTGATTATACAGTGATTATAACTGTAACATGCCATGATATAAATAATTTCCTAATAGTATACCAGGTTTTCATATGCATTTTACTAAAATTAAAAAAATCAAAATTACGGCATAATAGTTATTGTTAAAAATAATTTTGCTGTAGACTCACATGAATATGAATTTGTAGAGGTAATTTTTAAAAAAATATCTTAAACAAGATCTTGTGCAGAACTCCTTTTAGTTTAGTGTTTACTATGTACTTACAGAACACCTTTTCCAATAAAATTGCATTTTTGGTTCAATTTATTAATATTATTATCTCAGATAATTCATTTAACTATCATACATTATATAATATATTAGTTAGTGATATGAATATAAACATCATTGTTATTGACAATATAGATAATGAATATAATACTATGATACCTACTACTTAATATGTAAACATGTAATATTATAATGCTTCAATATGTTAACGACTAATGGATTCTATCCTCACGATTAACTAAATAAAAAATTTATAAAATATTTAAAAACTGATTATATGATTATACCTAAATGCTCAAAACGAACCAAAAATATCAGCTGATGCATTAAATAAATTTTTCACGACTGTAGGATCAAAATTATCAGAATAATTTAGTAGTAAATAGTACGTAATAAACGGATAGAAACTACCAAACCATATATGAAACATAATTTGATGGTTCGTTTTAAAACATCATCTTCTTTCAAATAATCAATTTGGGTTTAGGCCACGCGTAGGTACTGTGAATGTAATACATAGTGTTTAAAAGTATATATATGAAACGTTAGATAATAATATCTAACAAGTTATTTTCCTAGATTTTGCTAAAGCATATATGATACTGTAAACTATAATGTGTTTTTAAACATTTTACCAAGTTTTGGAATAAACAATCTAAAATTTTTGAGTTATTTAAAATACAGAAAGCAAATGTGTTAAATGACGTTCTAGGAAATTAACTTGGTACTAAATGTTGTGTTCCCCAAGGAAGTGTGTTAGGTTCAATTTTATTTATAATGTACCTACATTAACAGCATTTGTGACTCGCAAATATGTGGCTCGTTAATTTCGTATGCAGATGATACTTGCTTATTATTATCCAATATACATCATAGAAATCTTTATATACTAAAGCATCTAATGGGCTAAACCAAATTATTCATAAACTAAATACTGAAAAAAACTTTATATTTTAAGAAAACCTCCTCTATAGCTTTTTCATTTATACTTACCAATTTCCATTTGATGAAACACAAATCACTGATAATTTATTTAACCCTAACGGTTATAAAATAAAAACAGTGTCTGGGTGAGATATTTAGGTCTAATCTTTGACTATGTGCCTAAGGACAATTATTATGCACAGGATACACTGATAATAGCTTGGGGTGATAATGATATCGAGCCATTAAATATCCAGCAAAATAAAATCGTTCGTAATATGTCTTGAAAATACTTCAGACGGATCTAATAAGCTAAATTATAAAGAAAATGGCTTACTACCTTAGTTAGGTTAACTCTACAAAAAATTTGTTATGATATTTATAACGAAAAAGTTTTCGACGTTATAATATATATATCCAAAACGTAATAGAACATGTAATATTTCAGTAAATTACACTAATACAAACACTGGCCAAAGATTCATTGATTATTTATGACATACTTATGCCATTTAATATAAAAACTATATAAGATCTAACCATAAAACTAAAAACAAAATAACTATATTTAATTGCCGTTTGCAGGAACTATAATTTTAGCTGTTAAGAAATATTATATCTTTACATATTTTATTATTAATTTATCATCTTGTATTTTAGTTTTAATTAATTTATAAATGTTTTTATGTTATAATTCCATTTTCTCTAATTCGTAATATGTAACTTTCTACTTCCAACACAAGCTCTGCTTAAAATAAGTATTGAAGTAAATAAAACATAAAACTTGTTTCAGTCAATAAAAAATATATATATATATATATTATATTACTAACTCGAGTTATATATTTTGTTTTTTGATTATAGTGCCACCCAAATCGAATGAATTTTCTATGGTGATAACTCAAAATCAACAAGACCAGTATGAAACTCAATTTACGGAGGAGTCTTCTGATACAGTATCGGTAAACGGTGAGTGTTTATATTTAATTAATATATTAAAATATTGTCTTAATAACTATTTATAAATTCTTTTTTATGTAATTGCAATGTACAGTGCCCGGTGTACCACAACTATTTATAGAAAATGAGGTAATATTATTAATACAAATTCAGTAGCTTGTTAACACAACATAGAGAACAAAATAGGTGTACAAAACCCATTCTTCTTGTTTTATGTTTATGGTGAAAAAATCGCTCTATTACGTTTTAAAATTATCCATAAATGTTTGTTGTGCATACGACTTTCTATACTTGACAGTTAGCACACCGTCAAAGCATATGCAGTACTCAAAGTCATGATTTGAACCCGTCTAATTTCGAAAAGATGAAAGTTAGTGTACACCTACTAAAGTCTAAAAGTGTTGATACTTTTTTGACAACTATTTACAGCCACCCCAGATGCTAGGAAACTTACCACTAGGGACAATGGGTTTCAATATTGTTATAGTGCCTACTTAATTGTTTCTTGTTAATTATTTTATATAGGACGACTGTTCAGGACCTCCCGGCGCTCCCCCTCCACCGGCACCTGCACCCGCGACCGACGGGCTGGGCGTCGCTCAAATCGTCATCACTGCTGCCACGCCAATGATGGAAGAACCGGAAAAGCCGTTCGGCCAAGAATCGGATACGGTTGAGGCTGAAGCTGAACCACCCAGCGCGGAGGTCCAATCGGATTCGAAATCGGAAGAGGAGCACCGTATGAGCGTGGATAGTGATTACTTCCCGGCCACAATACCGGAAGAATCTGAAGATGATCTGAAGTTGCTTGAGACCGATCATCATGCCGACACGGGTTTGCCGTCGGAGCTCGAACCCAGACAGCTGGCCAAACTTCACGATCTTAAAGAGTCAAACGCTTAGATACATTTTTTCATCGTCTTATTATTTATTTTGCAAGGTCGACTATATATATTATTTTTAAGGCTCTACCTATTATATATTAAGACTAAGTATTCTTGTTTATGTCGTTATCGATCGGTAGGTATTCAAACCTATAACACTATTGCTATATAATATTATAAACTAAATGCTTACGTTATGATATATGCAACACATAAAACGAAACCTATGTGATTGTATGTTATAGTGTTATGTACGTTTCTATTTTAGTAGTAAAATGTTAACTGTCTATAATATTACATTTCCTTAACACACGTATCTTATTAAAAGTTTTTATATTAATTCTGAAGCACGTTTAGAGACAAAATTAAAGGTTAATTTGTTCTTCGTATTATTATTCTTGTTAATAGTATTATTTTCGATAGGGTAGAAAATAATTATTATGAATCTTATAGTTTTTATAAGTGGCAAACGTACCTATTATATTATTATGTGACATCTAAATATTAATAAAAATGTATTTTCTATTCTCAGTTTACGTGTAACTATCAACATTGATTCACCCCAAAGAATAAAGATATTTTGATGAGTTGGTATTTCAACAATATATTATTGTGAATCCACTTTGGTCTTAAGTATACACCTACTATTGTCATTATAAAATTACTGTGAACTTTAAATTTTTTATTTACAGGGTGATTCACCAAGCATGCTCACTCCCATTTTTTCTTCTAATAATGAATTTATTCAAATTTTTAGAATTTTTAGAATTTTCAAATATACTTAAAGACCATATTTTCAAATTCTTGAATTTTTTTAAACTACTTAAAGAGTGTCCTGTGGTGATACAAACTTATGTTTTTTAAATGAGAACCACTTTTTTTACTGTAAATTAATTAGTGGATAATTTTTTTGAAAATGTTGTATACCATATTCAAAATACGAATGAGTAGTTTCTTAATTATTAAAATGTCTGTATTAAGGATGATAGTCGTAAATAGACGTAAAATTGGATCTAGTATTTACTATACTTGAACCATTTTTACAAATTATTAATATTAATGACTACAATTTTCAAATCACCATAGTCCCCGTGGCCCACATCTTATCAACCCATTATTATGGACCTTTTATCCTTATAACACAAAGTTAAAATAACTGAAAAACTACTCGTACGAATTTTGATTTTCTGAAAAATTTCAGAAAAATCATCTACTGTATAATTTATAGTTGTATAGGGGTGATCTCATTTGAAAAACAGAAGTATGCATCTCCACAGGACACTCGTTAATTACCTAGTACAAAAAATCTCAAGAATTTGAAAATATGGTCTTAAAGTACAATTAAAAATTAAAAAAATCTGATTTTGAAAAACTGCATTATTCAAGAAAAAAAAGAGGTGAACATGCTTGATGAATCACCCTGTATACAGTTGTCTACAGTTACTAATTAGATAAATAATGATTAATGGCTATTTAAGACGACTACTATATAGGTATTAAAAGGTATTACACCAATAACACTGATCCAACTGACGGGGAATACATTTAAATGTATAAGTAGGTAATGATTTATATGCTAGTCGCCTAAATTATTTTAACAAAAGTATTTAATTAATATTGTGAAATCTATGACCCTACAATATTATTTTATAAGGGTTAAAACGAAAATTGAATAAGCGTGCAGTTTTGATTTTGAAAATCAATTGTATATTATATACGAATTGAAAGTTCTAGTTATGTTTAGAACCATTTCGCAGATCTGGTAAAGAGTAATTTTTTGAAATATTTCCTCACAATTAAAAGTAAAAAAATTGTTTTTTATAAGTTAATTTAAATTCGCCGGTCTGGCCATTACCAGAGTGGCCTATAAACACGTAAACACGTCTTTGACGTCCCGATTATTTGAAATCTTATATATTATTATGTATAAAGACTGTCGTTTTACATTTTCTACAGTAGGTACCTACGCGTTCTACCTATACCTGTTTTTTCTGTATAATATATTATATAACTTGCCTGTTATTGTTACGCATTTGAAATTAATTTCAAAATCAAACCAACAACTAAAGCACAGGATTTATTGATATATGATAATAATGTGTTAACGAGTATCCATTATTATGCAATGTGAGTATAATAAATGTGTTTTAATTACTTATACCACTAAAACACCGAATTATTGTTTATTCATTTAAAAAATGCCAATTTTTAAACGACGTTACAACATAATTTAGTATATTATTATGTTTTGAATATTTTACAATTGTATTTACTCGATTACCATATTACTTTAATGATTGTTAAACATTGAACTCGATCAATTAATTTGATTTATATTAATGCCATTTTACAAATCATGTTAATATCGAAATAGCAGAGATTCAGATTCAGGTTCTCACAGTTTAAAAACAAAACATCTCCGTGACATTCGCTAAACACTATCTAATCGTTGATATTATATTGTATCACCAGCAAACACGTTCGGTGGTAGGTATGCAATATGAATCACGTTTACCTAATTACTGATGAATATTTACTATACTATTATTGTTCCGAAAGAATATATTTTAGACGAGTGGAATGTTTGGGCTTATGTTTTTTATCAAATCTATTGCTCAAAACGGATAGCGAAATAGCTGGGCATATAGAGCGCCAAGAATCGTATTTATAATATAATATATTCGAATAAATAATAATACTATTAGTTATTGTTGTTAAATAATGTTATGTTTGTAATATGTTATTATTATTTGTTTTTCTTCTAAGTCAAAATTATTGTTTTACCGACGACGACGACGACGATATATATTTTGTCCTATATAATTTCGGTGAAAGCGAAAATGATCTGTTTGTGTGACTAAAATAGCTACCATAGACAATTTTATTATTAATTGTCAAAGGAGTGCCTTTTTTGTGTACGTTTATGACATATTATAATAATATTAGAATCGAAGAGTCCAGTGCAACAACCTGGTATGTCCACTTTTGGAAATTTTTCAGGAGAAGAAATTAACGTTTAAATTCTTTAATATTTGTCATACATTTTATGTTTATATAGAAAACATGTAACAGTCTATTTTCTTTATTGATATTATGTATTCAAATTACAATTATAATAACACAAAAAAATGTTATGATCTATAAATAGGATAAATTGATGGACTTACCAGGTTTCTTGCTCATAAATTTGATTTTTATAATTTTTAGTCAAATTAGTTTCGGTGCAAAAACCTCGTATGTCCGGACAATAAGGACATACCAGGTTCTTGCATTGAATGCAATAACCTGGTAAGTTCATTTTTGCTTACATCTCCGTATTTAATAATCGGACATACCAATTTGTTACACCGAAATGTGTAGCTTTATTTCCTCATTAGAAAACCACAATATAAAAATGTGTTGCACTGGACCCTAATTATTATCGTTAAAATGTTAAATGGATACAAACAAAACTTAAATCTAGGTTTTAAAACTAAAATAATTGGCATAAATAAACATATAGATCGTAATAATATTTGGCATCCTAATTATTACCATAGATCAAAAAACAATGTGTTATTTAATCTATGTAACTATCTACTATATCAATAATGAACAAATAAATATTTCGTAGCAATATTTATACATTATAACGACGGCTCCTTTTGTATAGATCGTTTAAACACTTTTAAATCTCTCCAAAATTAACTCATATTAAACGAACTGCTATGTGTTAATTAATGTAAGCCGTTTAATGTTTTTTTTCGTACCTGTATTGTATTGTATTTGTTTAGTATTATGTATTATTAAAAAACCAAAACCAAAACGGTGTTGTTCATTTTTACATAGGTAATAACTTCCTATAATATATCATTAATATGCTAATGTAAAAAATCGTTATACCACGGAAAAGAAAGTACCTATATAATTGGTTTAACCAAATATTTTATAGGTTTATAATTAGTAGTTTATATAGTTAGTAGGTACCTTGCATAAAATGAAACAGATATACGCATATTGCCCCAATACATTATAATTATTGCTAATTTAACTATTCCACGAGACAATACTCAGTCCACCGACCAATGTTCGCCCGAGAAATCGAAAAAAAAGGGAATCGGTTCGTCATAAGTCGGAAATGTTTGGCCGTGTGTGACGTCTATATCGTTAAGGACGATTGGAGAGAAAATTGGAGTCCGCCGTCGCCCAATCAACCAGTGATGCGAGAAAACTGATTATTCTCTCGTAGACAGTATGGTGTACCTTGAGCTCAACCAAGGGGGGGGGGGGGGTGCTATTTAAATACTTTACTATTCTATTACCTATATATGTTATAACCGTAATTAAAACATCACCAAAACAAAATTTCAAGGAGGAGGGGGGGAATCCACCCATAGCCGCGCCAAAGCTACAATAGTAGGCAGTGGGCATAATTATACCTACGATTGTGATAACTTATTACATATTGGTATAATTATTACGGTATAATAAACTCAAATTTCAGCTATTCCTGTCTATTAAGATAAACACTAAACCAACCAATTCCAAGTACATTTTGCTAAATTTATTTGTAATGATTATACGCTACAGTGCTTATACCTATAAGATATATTCCTTTAGTAAGGTCTGCTATTAATTATGGTCTAATTAACTTGAACTTCAGCTATAGCAATTAAGAGTTTTTACCAAATAAGTCAAATTATTTGACTTTAGGTTCTAATATTGTTAGTAAAAAATTACCTGTTATAGTATAACTTCATTATATTTGTTGTTAGTTCGGCTATTAATTATGATCAAATTAACTCAAATTTTAGCTACACCCCTATTTTTACTTGTAACTTAAGAAATAAAATTCCAAATAAATCTTGTTAACTTTGCAAGTATATAGTAACTCAGAGTGACTATATGCAATTTTTATTTGAAAATTCCATGGCATAGTACCTAGATATTTGTTTTAACTAAAAGTAATTAAATTAGGTGCAGTTAATTCTTCTGCAGTTATATAAATAAAACCACTTATATTAATACTTTATTACCTAATGCTTAAGTGATATGTATTTGTATTTTATTTTTTAATACATTCACGTTAAGATGAAACCTATTGGTGGTGACAAAAATAAAAAAGGATATGGTTTTTTTGGTCAATATATTTCTTTAATATCTTTGATGTCTAGAAATCAGGATAGACACGATTTAAAAGAAATAGAAATATATCAATTTTTTGTAATGGATCAATTGATAGTTCAATAGCATTCGTTGTTCAATATTAACTATATAATTCCTACATTTTGTTATAAAGTACAATTGAAGCCCGAAAGGATACTTAAAATCTAAAACTTATATTTTAATGTGTTATATTGAACTATAACAAAAGTAACAAAGTACTGCGACAAAATTATTTCGCACGAATGTACTATTTGTCTATTTACATTAAAATAATTTTTAATCATAATAATATGAATTACCGTTATACCAATATATATTATATATATATATTTATATTGCTATATTTGAAATATCAAGCAAACAATCTTACTAGACATTAAACTATATTATTAGAAATATCATCACAAAGTAGGTAAATAACATATGTACAAAGTCCTATGATAGATAGCATAGTTCACATCAATATAATATTTAGTTATAAAATTGTTTTCAATAAAAATATAACACAGTAAGGAAGATTCGGCATCTACAAGATAACATAAAACGCCATTCTAAACGCATCATCGGGCGCAGTGTTCCGGTGTCCACTCGTTTATACATTGGTCTTTTGCCTACACAGGCCGACTATATTCCATTATATAGGCCATACTTGGCAGTTGGCCTATAAGCTCAAATCACCATTAACTTTTATCAAATAAAAAGAAGTGTTCATTTATGACAAGTATATGATTTCTATATCCTCGACGTTTCTGGAGCTCTGAGGATCTTCTTCTTTCGTGCACTGCCCAACGATTAAAGAGTTTCAGAATTCGCGACAGGTAAGAAATTATATCATTAAATCATTTATCTCTATCGGCAAATTAATTTCCAATCATAATTTTCATACACAGTTAGCAAGGTTTACTTTTCAGCAGTGTTGGGAAGGAACGCGTTCCTTTTATAGGAACGAAGCTCGGAACGCGTTCCATTTAAAATATAGGAACGAGGAACGGGAACGAGTTCCTATTTTGAAGGAACTTGAACGAAAATTTCCGTTCCTCAAATAATGAAAAAATTTTAACACGTTGAGTGCCACAGTATATTTTATGAAGCGCATATAGTGTGTTTCCGCGCCAAAACTGAGCCGCGACGCCGTCGGTCGACTACGTGTCGTGTTCCGGGTCGTTTCCCGCTTCCGCGCGCCAAATTAGTTCTTCTCAAACAAAACAAAATGTCAGTATAAAAATATTTTTTCAAATAAATTGAATTAAAAAAAAAAACAGATTGTTGTATTATACTATGTCCTATACTCCTATGGGCTATAAGCCTATAACCTATAGCATGTCTCTATGTGTGGTGTATCGTGTATAGTACACACTATACACTATATACTATACTACTATAGTAATATACATGTATAATATTATGCAATTATGCAATATGAATGTATATATATAAAGTTTCAAGTCTACGCTATACAACTTTTGAATTATAACAAAAAAAAATCTAAGACAAATCATTTTTGTTAAAAATCGGTGCTCCTAGAAAGGAGTGAGTTAACCGATTTCAGTGGTGGTCAATGGTGTTTTTTGCGAAAAATTTTTAAGTCAGAAATAATCGGTTAACTCTCTCGGTTCGATTATTTCTGACTTAAAAATTGTTCGCAAAATACACCATTGACCACCACTCAAATTGCAAAAAAAGGAACATGAAGGAACGGGAACGCGTTCCTTTTTAAAAAGGAACGGGAACGCGTTCTTTTTTCGGGACAGGAAAGAGGAACGGGAACGTGTTCCTTTCTTACAGTAGGAACGAGGAACGGGAACGAGTTCCTTTTTAAAAGGAACTTTCCCAACACTGCTTTTCAGAGTAGGTAAATTGTGTTTCTCATAAACAAATATTATCTATAGGAATTAATCACAGATTCTGTCAAGTAGTTTTTGAGTTTTACTTACCTTATACACGTAGTTAATCTACAAACATACATTAAATCATCATACCTGTTTTAAAATATAGTTTCTTTATTCAAGGCTATAAGATTTGATGCATGCTTTTATCTCATCTGCTCGAGTAACCAATGACAACTATTTATTTACAAAAAAAAAAAAAATACTAACTATTTCTATTACTATTAATCTGTAAGATGTAACCAATGGTAAACATTTATAAACAACAATTTTCAATTCTCAACGTAAATATCTAAATTCTTGGCTTTAGACTACTATGAACATTAAAAAAAATGCGTGTAAGTGGATGTCGCCTTGCTGTAAAGTTACAAGTGGGTCAATGTAGAATGGATTGTATTAAACTTGAATCCAATGATATAATATAATTGTATAAGAAAAACGATTCTGAGTGGAGACAGCTTGTCCGTCTGGATATTTTATATTGTTATTATTTATGATAGCCGGTTGAATATTGATATTATAATATTATAATTTTGTATTCGTTTCTATGGTGATAAACAAAGCGTTCGAAATTAAAATCTCATTTGTAGCGGTTTTTTGTAATTTGTTGGTGGTTTTCCCGTGACATTAAATAACTATTAAGAAAATGCCTCTTTAAAGTACCATCTCGATCCAATTTGTTGAAAGATAAGATACTATATGTTGAAATCAAAGCACTCATTATGGTAGAAATTTTGTATACAAGATTAATAAAAAAAATAAATAACACCATTGTAAAATCACTAGCTTCCTAGCTCCGCTCAGAATCTAAAAAAAAATGAGCTCAATTAATCCAGCTGTTTTAAAGTTCTCAAGCGATGCGGATACCAACTGACAACATTTCGTTTTTATTACATAGAAGATCTGCGATAGATTCTCTATCACGAACTTGAAATGCGTACCATCTAAGACTTGAAAAACGGTTTACGTTCTCATTGGAAGATCCTTCATTACGACGCATTAATTTGGCCTCAATCGCCTCGGATGTCTGTTGAGAAAGTTGTGAATTTTTTCTAAGCATCTTTTATTTTTAAATGGAAAAAAAATATATTAGATTCAAAGAATTTTTTTTTTTTATAAATATTGTATTTGTGACCAATGTTTTGAGATTTGTTTTTTAGATTCTGAGCGGCACGGGGGAATTTTTACAATGGTGTTTATTTTTTTTTTATCCTGTATACAAAATGTCTACCAGAAGGAGTGCTTCCATTTCAAGATATATAGTATCTTATCTTTTAGAAAATTGGATCAAGATGGTACTTTAGGGATGTACTTTAGGGAGGTAGTTTCTAGATATTCTCAATAGTTATTTAATGCACTGGAAAAAACCACCAACAAATTACAAAAAACCACTAAAAATGGAATTTTAATTTTTAACGCTTTGCTTATCACCATAGAAACAATTTAAAATAAAAAATGTATAATATTAATTCAACTTACAGGCTATAATAAAATATAAAATATCCAGACTGACAAACCGTCTCCGCTCAGAATCGTTTATCGTATATTAGGATATGATATAATTGAATTCAAATTTAATAAAATCCATTAAACAGTGACCCACATGTAACCTATTGTACAGTAAAGCGACATCCACTTACTTGCTTTTTTTATAAATATATATAATATATAAATATAATATAATATATAATATATAAATTTGTAACCAATGTAACCAATGGCAACCATTTGAATAAACTAAACAAATATTCTTTGCACGTAAAAAAATGAACAGATTTAAAAGACAGCGTTATATCTTAGTTTTAGCGTATATCTCAGTTCACGGGAAAATTGGCGTCGGTGTACCTTGCTATGACAAATAATTCGACCTAGATAGGCAGCTGCAAGTCACGTATTAGATTTAGCACTTAGTATATTTTTGTACGTGCTTCAAACTACTCTCTAAATTTGTCTGATATTTCATCCAAATCATTCGAGTAGTTCTGGAGTTTATAAGCTGCAGACATACTTTAGGTTTTGTGATACAGTTTTTTTTTTAATAGAGGCTAGGTATATAAACACGGCGATTTGATGTATGTTTTTACCTCATCTGCCAGAGTAAACAACGGCAACCATTTATGTACAAAAAACAAATTCTGTTCCTCCTAGAAATCTGTTCATGTTTTGTTTTATCGACATTCACATAGGTACGTGCTGTAAATATCACGGTAGATAGATCACTGTGTGTCCAGGGCTATATAGTTTTCAAATAAGTTTTTAAAAATAATTGTGATTCGATATCAATGTTATCTGCTAACATATGATAATATATTCTATAAAAAATGTATTATGATGTGTTGTTTAGTGCTCGTACACGGCTACATAATTTTCTCATAACTTTTAAATAAACATGATACCTACTTTTCCAGTTTACCTAAATTTAAACAGTTTTTATTTTATTTAAATTGACGTACCTGTAAGTAACGAACGAGTTGTACGAGTTAACAAATTTTAATTTTACTTGTCCGTAAATAGCTCAAAATAGGTCAAAATATTTTGAAAATTTTATCAAGTATAGGAATTGATAAAATAAACATTTAGTGAAATTTTCATGTATCTACAAATATTTTTTTTTTAATTAAAAAAAATCTTAGATTTAAAAAGACAATTTTTTATGAATTTCTTACTCAAATTAATTCAAACATTTTCGTAATTTTTATGTATTTTGTCAATATCTGAACTTTAAATGCTTATTGAGAAAAAATTGTGACTATGGGTTTTTAATTTTTTTCATCTGTTTTTGAAACAATATATTAGGAGCCTTTTATTAAATTTTCAAGCTTTTTTAACCAACAAATAAAATTTTATTGATATTTATATAAAAAAAAAGCTAAAACAAATAGAAACTGAAAATGTCCGTAAACAGCTCAAAATATTAGGGAAATCTTACGGTGTATAGAAAATGCTAATATAAACATTCCGTCAACATTTCATGTACCTGTGTCATTTGTTTTGGAGTTGCACGATTTTGCGTAAAAATTCCGTTTTTCCTTAATTTACTTTTGTTTTTCACATCGCTTTTGAAAATTACTGGGAAATATTTACTTTTGAACCCCCCAAAGTACCAACTAGATTCACTTTCCTATCATAAAAGTTACTGTTGAAGAAAATCCAAGCACTTTTACTGTTCTAAAAGGTGATTACAGACGCACACAAAAAAAAAAAAAAATAAAAAAAAAACACAAATCATTGTAAAATCAATACATTCATCGCTCTACTCAGAATCTAAAATACCAACTGAGATGAAAACACATTTTATTTACATTTGGATGGAGGCCTGTGCTGCATAAATTATTTGATCTATTTTTTTTAAGTAAAATTAATTCAAATAAAGTGATAACAATATTGTTTTGCTTTTTAGAATTGTACTTGGTATGCACTATGTATAGACGTTATTTTGAGTGCCAAAATAAAAACGTTTAGCCTCCTGAGATAGGAGACCATGTGTCTTTATTGTTTTCTGGGTTTTTTGTTACCAGGGAGTTGTAAGCCCACCCTTAATTGCGCTTTTGGTGCTATGCAATTTTGTAAGACAAAAATTTTAAATAGGGGGCCCCAAAATCTGACTCGCACCTGGGCCCTTCTATCTCTAGTATCTTCTATCTTCTATCTCGGCACTGGTTGTGACCCCGGCGGCCTACGTTGACCGATGCTGCGTCGTGGCGTAATCTGCATATTTTATAATTATTACCTACACCACAATTAAATAAAATATAAAAACGATATAAATGTTAAGATCGTGTGCGTGTGTGCGTCGGTCGATGTGTGACTGTAGCGGCGCGAACACTCAATGTATCTAACTAAACGACGGTGCCTTTCTTCGAAGTATAATGCGAAAGCAATTACTGAAAGTAATTTTTATTGAACATAAGAAATATACACAGAAAGTTTAAATTCGGCTTTCTATATTATACAGAACTATAGTATAACAATTTCAAAAATAGTTGGAGAAGAGGGCTTATAGTATAGTCCTATCTAAACCAGTGTATTCCAACTTATTGGTCACGACCAAACATTCGGTCACAGAATATTGTTGAGAGGTAGCTGTTCAATGTTCATAAAATATAATAACAAACAAAATATCTTAATTATAAAAATTAAAAATTATAAATATATAAAAATAATTTTTACCGTAAATTAATTAAGAATTCTTAAGTTATCTTTTAGTTGATACCTCTAAGTAAAACGTATAATAATAATGTGAAGTATAACTATAAGTATAGGACATAAGATAGTGGGAAATTTGTTATCTTATCGATAAACGCACTAATGATTGTTGATGGTATCATTATTTGTGTCTATGGGCTCTATTTAATCATCTATACTCTATACTCTTATGTTGATTGTGCATAAACAGTTAAGCTTTATCAGTACATCAAGAATACTAGAGTACAAACTAAATTCATTTTTTAATTATATTATATATATTTACATTTTAAAATTAAATACACTTTATATTTAACAGAATTAAGTATTCATTGTTCGGTGTTCAGCTATTAATAGTGAATTTTTTTAAATAAACTAACCGATTTCATGTACATTTTACTAATTTTATTAGTAAAGAAAGATTAGGCGAATGCTATATAAGATATTTTCATTTAAGTAAGTTCTGCTATTTTTATTGTGTAATTAACTTGAACTCCAGCTATAAAAATTAAGAGTTTTTTACTAAACAAGTAAAATTTGACATTACTCATATTGTTAGTAAAAAGTTACTTCTTATATCATAAAATAATTTCACTATAGGTATTTGTAGTAAAATCTGTTATTATGGTCAAATTAACTCAAATTTTAAATATCACCCTGATTTTCAGTTGTAACTTAAGATATACTATTCCAAATAAATATTGTTAACTTTTTAAGTAGCAACTAAGGGTTACTGCACTTTTTTGATTTGAAAATCACACATTAGTAGATATTTATTTTAAATAAAAATATAATAATTAAGGAAGAGAAATAAACACCAATAAAACTAACCTAATAACTACAATTTTTTTTCGTGTTACTAACTAAAAGTTATTAAAAAGCTATAAAAATCAAACCATATATTTTGGTACCTATATAATTGCATGAGTAGATGATTATAATCAAATTTTTCGAAATAAAAGCAAATAAATTTATTGTAGTTAAAAAATGCTCTGTTTTTATAGCTAAGGAATGACAATTTAAAAAAAAAAGGTGGGTAAGTGAATATCGCTCTGCTGTACAGTAGGTTACAAGTGAATCACTGTAATGGATGGTGTTAAATTTGAATTCAATGATATAATAATTATTATCATTGTATAAGAAAAACTATTCTGAGCGAAAACGGTCAGTAAGCCTATGATATTACCAAGTATATTTGATGATATTATTGTGAATAAAGTCATTTATGTAAAACCTATTTACGTGGAGCCTTGTTTTAAATTTTAAATCCTTAGCCATAAAAATTAAACATTTTATACATTTTTAACTACAAAATAATTAATAAATTATAAATTTGATAAATGTTGTCAAAATTTGAACATTAAATGATTATAACAAAAAAATTGTGCCTATGTATTTTTAATATTTTTCAACTGCTATTAGAAAGATATATCAGGAGCCTTGAAAAGTTACTGTTGAAGAAAATCCAAGCACTTTTACTGTCCTAAAATGTGATTACAAACACAAAAATAAAAAAAAATAATAAAAAAAAATTAAAAAAATTAAAAATAAAAAAAATTAAAAAACACACATCATTGTAAAATCAATACATTCATCGCTTCGCTCAGAATCTAAAAATTGAAAACTGACAATGTCCGTAAACAGCTCAAAAAGAGTCAAATTATTTTTAAAATTTTATCGTGTATAGAAAATGCTAATATACAAATTCAGTGAAATTTCGAAGTATCTACAGTCATTCGTTTTTTAATTACAACAAAATAAGAAAACCGTTACATGAGAAATTGAGTGAATATCAAATGTTGTAAAAATATGAACTTCAAACGCTCATAAAAATTTAATTTGACTTTCTTGTAGACATTTTTTTTAAATCGTAGATTTAAAAAGAAAAATTTTTATGAACTCTCAACTTAAAACAATTTGCTAATTTTCGTGATTTTTCCGTATTTTGTCAAGATTTGAACTTTAAATGTTTATAAAAAAAAACTGTGACTAAGGATTTTTAATATTTTTCAAATTTAAATGTAACAATATAGTAGGAGCCTTGTATTAAATTTTCAAGTAGTTTTACTCAACAAATAAAGTTTTATTGACATTCATGGAAAAATAAAACTAATAAAATTGGAAACTGAAAATGTTCCTAAACAGTTCAAAACAAATCAAAATATTTTGAAAATTTTATCGTGTGTAGAAAACGCAAATATACACATTTAGTGAAAATGTCATGTACCTACGGTTATTTGTTTTAAAGTCACACCAAAAACCAAAAAAGTAGATTTTGTTAAAAAATTAACCGTTTTTCATTGATTTTTCTTTTGTTTTTACTGGAACTTTTGAAAATTACTGGGAATTTTAAATTTTGACCTCTCCAATGCACCAACAATATTCACTTTTCGTGTACACAGACACACAAAAAAAAAATAATAATAATAAAAAAAATAAATCGTTCATTGTTAAATCAATTAAATTGTTCATACTGTAACCAAAAAATCGAAAAAATATACAAACACATTATTTTTTACAGAAATTATAATTGAAAATTTGGACGAAATTTCGTGTTAAGACCAAGAATAACTATAATAGTTATTTTGTTGTAATTTAAAAATATTATTTGTGAAACTTTTAGAGTATATATTCGCTTAGTCTTCGCTTAGAATCGTTTTTCTTATACAACGATTTTATATCATTGAATTAAAATTTAGCTCCATCCTTTACAGTGAGCAGCACAGCAGAACGATACCCATAATTTGTCTTTTTTTATTATTAATATTTTAAGCGGGATATATTTTTGTTAGTTCAGTTGTTTGATAAATAAATACATTTATTTAATATTTTAAATATTAACTATGGAATGTCAACTTTTAATTATTTGTTAATAATGGTAGTATTATAATTTTATGTATAAAAAAAAAATGTTCTGTACTTGAGTAGTATTTAATGTGAGTATAATATTATCAATTGTGATATTAGTTTTTATTATATAATATTTTTTAAAAGTGAGCAATAATTAATAAGTTATGTGTATACTAATGTGGCCAATATTATAATGTTCAAACAGGTATTAAAACAAGATTGTACCTATTGAAATTTCACGTTCAAATTTTTATAAAATTGGATAATTAATCAAAAATAACAATTTTCGTTATTATGTTGTAATTTAAACAGTATTATTTGTCGGTGCTTGAAACTTTTCACCATTACGTAAGTATACCTGGGTTATTATGTTCTGTACATGATAAAAAAAGTTCAAATTCTTAACTTTGATTTTTAGCGATTATCTAAATAAACATTACAAACCTATTGAAGAAATATATCTTCGGTATTGACTTAAAATAACAGTTTGGTAGTAATATTATACTATTATGTTTATGTATACTATTTGTTTTTGGAAAAAATAAGTAGTCCAACCTACTTAATATTACTTATCTAAAGAAAAATAAATTACTAATAGCAATATAAAATAAATATTATGTAAAATATTAAAATATCCTTAGAATCGGCAGGCAGACGATCGTTTCCGCTCAGAATCGTTTTTCGTGTGCAATGATTTATCATTGAATTCAAATTTAACATATCCATTACGGTGACCTATCAATGATAACAAGATGACGCGAAACCTACTATACAGCACGACGGCCTTCTAGATTATTTTTCCATGTATCAGTCCTGGTCTCTTAAGGTATTAATTTAAAGTTGATTTTAATATTGTGGTGCATCTCAATAACATGCCAAAAAAATGAACATACATTGGAATGTCCAAATTTCATACCACCTCTTAGAAGAGTCTGTCCGATGCATGTCACCTCTTGTATCTTCGTGTATAATTTTCCTCTAAAATAATTACTTTACTAAAATTTAATTTATTTTTCCACTGAAGGAACGGGCTTTTGTTACATTACAATAAAATATATAAACATTGAAAAAGGTGATTTAAAAAGGTATTAATATTAAATAAAAAGATTTTAGTTTAGGCGAATCAGATGAATGTATTTTTACACTGTATTTAAAATGTATAATATTTTATAATATAATACAATTTGGTGGAGTTTTTTTTTGACATTTTGGGCATAGAATATCACAATTTCAATATAGGTATTAGGTACAATATATTATATATATAATAATAAAATGTAAAGATTATATGTAGTTCATAATATATCGAGTTTATAAAATGTTATTATTTAATAAAGGCGTTCCTAGCTAGGAACTCCCTAGCCCTAGGGCTCCTTATCTAAGCCCACTACTAATATGTACATTTTTTTCTTATCTTTTTTTACATAATTGTGATATAATAATTAAATATTAACATGATAGGTTTAAATTATTATAACATTAAAACATGCCAATATGGCAAACATAAAATAATAATAATACTAATACCGAGCACATCATCTTTTTTTGAATACTAAAATAGTAAAAAGGTTAATATTAAAGAGGGAAGAATTTCAAATTTTTTTTTTTTTATTAATCAACCTGCGGCAACTTAGGCCATTGGGTGGTTTTAAACTGTTGGGGAGGGTACTGTAGGTTAAACACGTGTGTTTGTTAGTTTGGCAGATTTTTTAGTGGCCACCCGTATGTATCTGTCATGCCCGGGTGGGGGATGGCGGCACTTCTCTCCAGACACCGTGACTTGCCCGAAGAAAAATGCCGCCCACAGCCGAGGTTTTGAACCGGCGTCGGTGCGCGTTGTAACCGACGTATTAGTCCGCTTGGCCACTCCGTTCTCCGAGTTCAAAATTATTTAGGCCTCTGCAGGCATTAGGGAACTAATTCCACGGTTACAATAAACTAATAATAGTAACAATAATAATAATAATAATAATAATAATAATAATAATAAAATAAGTATAAATCATAAATGTACGTATAAATGCATAGTAATTAGTAATATTATATAATCTATATTGACGTACTTATTGTTGATATTATTAGGTACCAATTGCTTTATTTATTTTGTTGTCGGCAACGCCATATGTGTTAACTTTTGTACATGCCTACAACATTTTATTAATTTAACTACAATAGCGTACGGTTAAACATAATATTATGATATATTTTCATTATTTAAAAAACTAGAAAATTCAAACAAAGACTTATCGTGTTCACATTAGTCCATAAATAAACTTGTGGGAATGGAATGGTTAGCAGCAAGAAAAAAACTAAAAAAAACCTTTTTTATATTTATCTATAATGCAATTTTAACAATATAATTTTGAGCGAAGCGAGATGTGTAGCCCTGTGGGTTCATTGTTGTAAAATGATTTGCCACGCCACTGTTTATATTTATTATTACATATTATACATTACAATCATTGCCGTGTTGACGATCTGCGAGCTAAGTGATATAATATTATGTTTACTGTACTCGCTTGTTTCAGGTGTTCCGATGAGTTGGATGTTTCAACAGCCTAGGTCCTGTTTTTCGTTATTCATCATTATAACATTCGTGTCATGCTTCACCACCGTGTTTATCTACATTTCAGGTGAATTATTCAATCGTTATATTATGATAAAATTATCCTATATCGGTACATGAGCATTGGGCAAACCGATAATTTTTATTAAAACAGTAAATTATGCATTTTTATATTTTGTGTAAACTGTTAATTTTGCGTGACGTGAGTTGAGTATAATAATATAATGATGAATATTGATTAAAGTTTATATTGCGATTTATGTGATGAATATATTAAACAATATCGTACTTATTTCAGTGGCTTAACGCAATTTAATTGAGTACTTACATGCCAATTATTTGATGCTTAATTCATAATTGTACTACTATTACAAAGTATACAAACATAACTAGAGTTTGGAATTTGTAGCTCTATAAAACAAGCACTTAAAATGAAGCAAAAAAGCACCAAAAACCCTATAAAGTATCTAATTGATATCTGAGTTGCATTGAACAATTAATATTTTTGTAATATTTTCAAGTAATAAATATCACCAGCGGCGGCGATATGATAAAATATTTTTATAAATTATGATCCTTTCAATTGTACATATAATTGCTTATCCTAGTTATGTCGATTTTATCAAACAATTCTTTTAACACATTATTTGATATAAAAGTAAATATTAATCTTTCAAATAGGTACTTTGATTTAGAAAAGATAGTTATCAAACACAAAACGAAAAACTTAAGGAAAAAAGCAAGTACCTACACAAAAACCAAAAAAAGCATTAAAAAAATATAGCTAAAAATCAAAAAAAAGCAAAATACAATTTCAAGCATTTTATTCTATGTGGTGTATATTTCTAATTTAGAGCTGACATAGCTTCGTTTTAGACCAAACAAGCGAATCTTAAAATGTTTGTTGGATACGTTCAAGTTGATCAGAGTCAGAAACAGTGTAAGGATTATAGATCCGTATTATAAAATAGGATGAACTTGTAATTTCGCTAATTTGAAGTCTTTAGATAGACGCATCATGAACCCTAAAACATTAAATGCTTTACTAGAAATCATCGCAATGTAAAGACTTGGACTAAAGATTCTAGATAATGTAAAACCAATATCAACTAGATCATCAACAATGCGTACAATTTTCATACCTGAGATATAATAATTATAAAGACATAAAGTGTTGGAGTACGAGAACTAATAAACATCATGACTTGAGTACTTGACCTTTAGAAGCATTGACTTTAAAATAAGACCTATTTAAAAACACCAATTAGCAAAGCAATCAAAGCTATTTTGAAGATTTGCCCAATCATCAGTTGAGATTATTTCCATAAATAGCTTCATGTCATCTGCGAAACATAATAATTTATAAAGTAATAAAGCAATACGTACACTACTGACAAATAATGAAATTACAATCGGTGATAAATGTCCACCTTGGGGTACCCCAGGCGGTGCCGAATACTTTTGACTTGACGCCAAATAATTTTATCAACTGTTGTCTATTGTTTAAAAAAATAACCAAACAATGAGAGGAGAGGTATTAAAGCCAGACGCTTCTTGGACTTTCAGTAAAACTTGATGGTTGACAGTGTCGAATGACTTTGCTAAATCAGTATAAACAACATCAATTTGAGACCGTTTTTAAAAAGATTCAAACACAAAATCTACCCCCCAGTCGTAAGCTGTGTTGTTCTTCAAAGAATATTACCCACTGATGGTTTAATATTGTTTAAAGCCAAAGATTAAAACAGTTCAGATAAGTGAGATTGAATGGAGATAAGTCTATAATTAGTAATATCGGTTTTATTACCAGATTTATGGATGGGTGAAACTAAAAAGAATTTTAAAACTGAATGAAAATTAACCGCATTTAGTGACCACCTGAAAAGCAAAAAAAGTGGATAAGTTATAATAGAGCACAACCGATAAAGGAAAACGTCGGAAAGACCACCAGGACCTATAGTTTTAACACCACTTAAAGTAGAAATACCTTGAAAAACGTTATCAATGGACAACGGTTAAGTATATATTATTAGGTCAAAAAATATAATCTCCAAATTACTTACATCATCATTAATGACTTCACATGAATAGACAGACTTGAAGTATGAAGCGAACATGTCAGCTGCATTCTGTTCGTTAGAATAGTAAGCACCATTCAACGATAATGTTTTTGGAATATCAGAATTAGAGCGTTGTTTCTTTATACATTTCCAAAAATAAGTAGGATTAGTATTAATTGACAGCTCAGTTCGATAAACATACACACAATAGCATTTTTTGGACTCGTGCTTATAAAGTGCCTCAATTTCTTTCTTTAAAAATACAATTTTTTTTAATTCTTTTCTTTTGAGGATAGGTTAATTCTCTAAAGTAGTGCTTGGTACAAAACGTAAGACAGCCTGGTGAAAAGGATTATACAAAGTATTAAAAGCTGAATCCAGACTAAGAGCTGATAAAGTAGATGACCAATCAAAATTGGAAATAAAAGAATGAATGTTAGAATAGTCAACTTTGTTAAAGTCGAAGAAGATTTGTGAGCTAATGAAACAGAGAACTTGCATATTATTGGGAAAATTGATAAATAGAGGAAGGTAGTAGGGTTCAGGTGGCTCAGGGATGCATGGATTACGATAATTGGAGGATGAGAAGGTTAAACCAAAGTTATTTTTATCCCATAAAACTTCATATAAGTGGTAATCGCCACAAAATATTTATGTGTAATAATAAAAGTGGGCAAGTGGATGTCACTCTGCTGTATACTATGTTACAAGTGGGTCACTGTAATGGATGGTGTTAAATTTGAATTCAATGATATAATATCATTGAATAAGAAAAACGATTCTGAGCGAAAACGGTCCGTTAGCCTATGATATTACAAGTATATTTGATGATATTATTGTGAATAAAGTAATTTATATATAACCTATTTACGTGGAACCTTGTTTTAATTGCTATTGTAACAATATTTCAGGAGCCTTGCATTAATTTTTCACGCTTTTCTACCCAACAAATAACATTTTAATGATATTTATAGAAAAAAAAACTAAAAAAATTGAAAACAGACAATGGCCGTAAAAAGCTCAAAAAGTGTCAAATTTTTTTCAAAATGTTATCGTGTATAGAAAATGCTAATATAAACATTCAGTGAAATTCTCAAGTAGTCATACGTTTTTTAATTACAACAAAATAAGAAAATCGTTACACGAGAAATCGAGTGAATATCAAATGTTGTAAAAATATGAATTTCAAACGCTCATAAAAATTTAATTTGACTTTATTGTAGACATTTTTTTTTTTGATAATCTTAGATTTAAAAAGAAAAATTTTTATGAATTCTCAACTCAAAATAATTTGCTATTTTTCGTGATTTTTCCGTATTTTGTCAAAATTTGAACTTTAAATGCTTATAAATAAAAACTGTGACTAAGGATTTTTAATTTTTTTCATCTGCCTTTGAAACAAGAACTTAGGAGCCTTCTATTCAACCTTTTTTACTCAACAGGTAAAATTTTATTGATATTTATAGAAAAAAAAACTAAAAAAAATGGAAATTGATAATGTCAGTAAACAGCTCAAAATAAGTCGAAATATTTGGAAAATGTTATGGTGTATAGGAAATGAATTATAACTATTCAGTCAAAATTTCATGTCACTACGGTCATTTGTTTTAGAGTTACACCAAAAACCAAAATCGATTTTCTCGAAAACAGATTTTGCGTAAAAATTCTCGTTTTTCCTTAATTTTTCTTTTGTTTTTCACGTCGCTTTTGAAAACCTTGAAAAACTACTGGGAAATTTTTACTTTTGACCCCCCAAAGTACCAACTAGATTCAATTTCCTGTCAGAAAAGTTACTGTTGAAGAAAATCCAAGCACTTTTACTGTCCTAAAAAGTGATGACAAACACAAAAATAAAAATAAATTTAAAAAAAAACACACATCATTGTAAAATCAATACATTCATCGTTCCACCCAGAATCTAAAATGTGGTCAAACGCAGCGGCATTATATCTAAAATTGGCTAATTATTAGACCTGAGACCTCGGACATTTTGATAAAATCCAACTGCTTTGGTTAGCGAGGACGAGTAGAGGATGTATCCTTAGTGTTTTGATTTGGAAATCTGTACTTAGTTGAGGCACATCATTGAAATATTTAGGTACGTATTCTTGTAGTGAAAAGTTTACGTTGTAAAAAGAAAAATCTTAATATATCCCTGCAAAAGTGCATGTTATGCCAGGGATAACGACCTCGGTCCACGAATATAATTTGAATATTTACATATTATTTTATTGTATATATCAATAGTTTATGATTTTTGTATTTTTATTCGAATGCGTTATTACCGTAATTATTTCAATTGTACAGACACTAGATATTCATATGATCACAGTTCGGTGACAAAGTATACGATGGCGGATATGGAAATACTCGTGGAACATTTAACCAAATTGAATGAACTGAATGACAAAAACATCAAGAAACGAATTAAGCATTTTGGCCCGGTTCTCGATGCGATCGTGAAGTCGTTGAACATTTCCGTTTCTAAAGAATTAGAATCCTTAATGGTTACTAATAAGTCTGTGGAAATAGCCAGGTCACCGATGATACATCTCGATGGGTTTACATTCTTACCTCAACTGTGGTCCCACGAAGATAATTTGAGGCCATTTATATTACATTCCGGAGGTAGAAAAACAGGTAATTTATTTGTTCAATTACACATAGTGGACGGTTGTAAATGGTGTACTGGCAAAAAGATGATACCAATAATCCAAATAGAAATAAAAACTATTTTATAGGTTTAAAATGTATTTTAATATTTTAGTGTCTATGGTGTATGGAATTCCTACTGTTCGTCGCCAAAATAAAAATTACTTAATACAAACATTAATTAATATCGTAAAGAACATGAATCAAAATGAAAAGGAAGATTCATTAATAGTAGTGATGATTGGTGAAGTAATTTAAACTTGTGATTATTCAGTTTAAAATAATAAGTTACCGATAGGTTAATATTTGTGTCGGATTTTGTTAGATCGATCGAGAATATACGCAACAAGTGACTACGGAAATCAAAAATCAGTGATTATTTCTGTTACATACGATATTGATTACAAATTAAGCTTTTTTTGTTGAATATTTTTCTTCAGGCTACCGGAAGCAGTTAACTCGGGTCTTGTGGACATAATTGCTCCAACCCCGGAATATTATCCAGATTTCGGCAAACTTCGCTTGACGCTCGGTGATTCTAAAATCCGGGTCAGCTGGAGGAGCAAACAAAATTTGGATTATGCTTTCTTAATGATGTACTGCCAACCAAAAGGGTCATTTTATGTTCAAATTGAAGACGATGTAATCACAAAACCACAGTTCCACACTATTATGAAAAATACAGCTTTGCAGAGGATAGCTAACGGACAAGAGTGGTTTATATTAGATTTTGGAGAACTTGGTTTTATCGGTAAAACCCATTTCAGTAACAAAGTACTAAGTCACTATAGTGGTACAATGAACATTTTTATTTAGGCAAAATGTTTAGATGTTCGGATTTATCGTGGCTAATTCAGTACCTTATTATGTTTTATAACGATCAACCTGTGGATTGGTTGCTGGACGGATTCGTGGAGACAAAAGCTTGTGGTTATTATAAAGTGAGTAAATTATTTATAGTAGGCATTAATGTATTATAATTTATAAGCAATTTATATTAATTATATACTAACCAAGATTTCTTCAGGAGGTTACAAAAAAAAAATTTACAAGATAAATACATCCAAAAAAATACAAAATAAAACCAAACACACATTAGTTTTAAATATACTATATAAAAAAGATAAAAAAAAAAAATGTTAAAAGTTCGTTCTCAATCATGATATAACTGATATGTCAAGTATTAAATTCCGTTTGGAAATAATTGTTCAATCGTACCTAGGTATTTGTTTCATATATTAATTATTATTGATTAACTGATTCCGTGCTACTTCATTGCCAGTTAAAAATTTCAACTTTTTATGATTCAAACTTTGTTGAATTTGTTATTTAATATTCAGTGTAATCCAAGGGCGGAGTTTAGGGGGGGGGTGGCATAGTTGTCATCCCATAGACATCATAAACTACCTAATTTCTTGTTGTACTTGTAGTTGTACTATCACATTAAGGGGTCAGTGGTCACACTGACTGACTGACGTCTGGCCATGTTGTTGATAATACAGTATAGGCCTAAGTGTAATAGTTAAAAATAGAATTTTTGGACCGAAAGGATATTGGTTCCCCCTAGAAGACGAGTCAAATCCGCTACGATTGTAATGGTGTTCAAAACTTAAACATTTTCGTCGACCTTGTATGCATTTTGTCAGCATTTTAACTTTAAATTCATATAAAAATAATCATGTTTGTGCATCTTTAATATTTTTGAACTGTTATCAAAACAACTTAGGACCTTGTGTTAAATTTTCAAGCTTTCTACCCAGAAAAATTCGTTACCGACAATAATCAAATTTTTTTGAAAACGTTCTTAGTTCAAAAAAATACAAAATAATTTAAAAAGCTAATAATGTATGGAAATTGGTCATATTATAATTTGGTGAAAATTTAAAGAATCTGCAGTTATAAGTTTTTGAGTTAGTAGTTATGCCAAAAAAAAATTGATTTTTCAAAAATTAGTTTTGTGTAAAATATTCCATTTTTCCTGATTTTTTTTGTTTTTTCCAAAAATTTTCAATTTTGACTTCACTAATGATAAACCAACTAGATTCACTTTCCTGTCAAAAAATATGCGGCAGAAGAAAATCTGAGCAGTTTTACCCCAAAAGTTGATGTTAGACAGACAAAAAAACACATCATTGTAAAATCAATACAAAAAAGGTAGACAAGTGGTACCGCTCTGCTGTACAGTAGTTGTAATGGATGTGTTATATTCAATTTGAATACAATGATAAACCATTGTATACGCAAAACGATTCTGAGCGGTTAGCGTCCTTATAATATTATTAATTTTATTCGTCGTTACGGTGATAAACATTTGTTAGAAATTAAAATCCCATTTTTAACGATTATTCGTAATTTATCGGTAGTTTTTCTCGACGCTTTCTAAAACTACTTGGATATTTTCAATTTTGACCTTCCAAAAGTACCAACTAAGTTCACTATTCTATCAGAAAAAATGCTTATCTCAAAAATCATAAGCATGCTTACTATCCGAAATGTTGCTGACAGATAGAAAAAAAACACACATCATCGTAAATCCAATACATTCTTTCGCTCCGCTCAGAATCTAATATACAATATAATATTGACTGCCTTTCTTCATCACAATAGGTATGCAAATACCAAGTTAGGAATAGGTCTATAAGAGATATAGTTGTATTGAACTTATTCATATTTATATTTTCATTTAAAATGTGTACAATTTATCTTTAATAAATATCAAATAATAAAAAAAATATTTTCTTTTGCCACGCTCATAATCTAAAAAATTCAATTCAAAACAATACAATTTAAAATTCGTAAATTTGAACCATACACTAAATACTAATTATTGTAAAGCTAATTATTGTAACAGTATTTCAGCTATTAGGTATATTAATTATAATTGACTACCTATTTTGATTCTAGATAAATTGTCGACAACTAAAAGACAATTTATGGGTGAAATACAATCAAACTGTTTTTCAACATATTGGAATCTGGTCATCTTTGCCTGGCAAAATTCAACTTTCGAAGGTAAAGTTATAACTTTTACCTATATCCTATATAGGAATATACCACAATTTCAATATATTGGTAACAAATTTATATTTTTTGTCTTACAGGCTAGTCATTTTAAGTAAAGGATATGTATATTTAAAAAAAGATAATTAGTGTTCCACAAACATAATTATAAGATAATGATGAAATACAGGTTACCTGTATCGAAAATCAAAAAGGACTCACACAAAGATGATGAAATTAAAATAACAATGAATCATCTGTGATTGCTAGAGTGAAATAATTTATTAATAACATGTAAGAACATTGATTATTTTGTATTAAAGTTAAAATTTATAAACGTTGTCGATATAATTATAAAGTTATAATAAAGTTAATATGAAAATAATATAATTACCAGCTAGTTGTTTAAATATCATTGAAAATAATTTTTCAGTTTGTTATTTATGCAAAATATACATTTGCAGTTTGCATACTTATTTTCATTTATTTTCAATCAATTTACGTTAAAAATGACACCTGAGATAAAAACATAATACCACAAATAACAATATAATATCTAATACGTACTTACGTGATATGTATATAGGAAAATAAATTATAACGAAAATAAAAAATATATTCTGGTTTAATTTAACGATTACATTTTCGTGTATTTTTGTTTAGGTACTTATTATTTTTATTTAAATACGTACACTATATAGCTGGTATATATTACGTATATAGAAATAATTAAATATTTATATCACATTTTATAATGTTATTTTAATTTATTAAAATATGTGCCCAAATGATTTAGGTAGGTATTTAATTATTTTAGATTCTGAGCGAAGCGATGAATGTATTGATTTTACAATGATGTACAATGTGTTTTTTTTTTTTATTTATTTTTATTTTTGTGTCTGTCATCACCTATTAGGACAGTAAAAGTGCTTGGATTTTCTTCAATAATAACTTTTCTGATAGGAAAGTGAATCTAGTTGGTACTTTGGGGGGTCAAAAGTAAAAATTTCCCAGTAGTTTTCACAAGCGACGTGAAAAACAAAAGAAAAATTAAGGAAAAACGGGAATTTTTACGCAAAATCTGTTTTCGAGAAAATCGATTTTGGTTTTTGGTGTAACTCTAAAACAAATGACCGTAGGGACATGAAATCTTGACTGAATGTTTATATTAGCATTTTCTATACACCATAAAATTTACAAAATATTTTGACTCTTTTTGAGCTGTTTACGGCCATTGTCAGTTTTAAATTTTTTTAGTTTTTTTTTCTATAAATATCAATTAAATTTTATCTGTTGAGTAAAAAAGCTTGACAATTGAATAGAAGGCTCCTAGGTTATTGTTTCAAAGGAAGATGAAAAAAATTAAAAATCCTTAGTCACAGTTTTTATTTATAAGCATTTAAAGTTCAAATTTTGACAAAATGTGGAAAAATCACGAAAATTAGCAAATTATTTTGAGTTGAGAATTCATAAAAATTTTGATTTTTAAATCTAAGATTTGAAAATGTAATATAAGATTACTCATAAGTTTGTCTACCTTTATCAAAAAAAAAATGTGTAAAAGAAACTTAAATTAAATTTTTATGAGCGTCTGAAATTTATATTTTTACAACATTTGATATTCACTCGATTTCTTATGTAACAATTTTCTTATTTTATTGTAATTAAAAAACGAATGACTGTAGATACTTGAAAATTTCACTGAATGTTTATATTACCATTTTCTAAACACCATAACATTTTGAAAATATTTTGACTCTTTTTGAGCGGTTTACGGACATTGTCAGTTTTCAATTTTTTTAGTTTTTTTTTCTATAAATATCAATAAAAAATAAATTGTTGGGTAAAAAAGCGTGAAAATTGAATATAAGGCTCCTCACATATTGTTCTAATAGCAGTTGAAAAATATTAAAAATACATAGGCACAATTTTTTTTTATAAGCATTTAAAGTTCAAATTTTGACAACATTTATCAAATTTATAATTTATTAATTATTTTGTAGTTAATGTATAAAATGTATAAAATGTTTAATTTTTATGGCTAAGGATTGAAAATTTAAAACAAGGCTCCACGTAAATAGGTTATATATAAATTACTTTATTCACAATAATATCATCAAATATACTTAGTAATATCATAGGCTTACTGACCGTTTTCGCTCAGAATCGTTTTTCTTATACAATGATATTTTATCATAGAATTCAAATTTAACACCATCCATTACAGTGACCCACTTGTAACCTACTGCACAGCAGAGCGACATCCACTTATCCATATTTTTTAAATTGTAAACTGAATTTAATTTAAAAAAAGAATTAAAGTAACCTAAAGCATAACATTTATATTGTATATATTTTATTATTTCACATTTACCTATTGAAATTCTATACATACAGTAAAAACAAAAGTGTATCATATTATATTTGGTTAAGTATACCAATTGAAATTCTTAAAATGCATTATATAATTAATTTGTTATAAACACTTTTATAATTTATAAATACCTAACAAAAAAATCATTATTATCTTTAAATGCAATATTATATATTATTAATAATACATTTACATTTTAGCTATAGTATAGTCTAATATAATAAATTAGTAAAATTTTATGTAACGTGTATTCATTCTTCAATGAAAATCATAACAATTATAAGTACACAGGTACACTAGAATATAATATTATTTCAAATTTTTTTTAATTAAATACCTGAAACGTTTCAAATAAATACTAATTGACTGTAATATCATTGATGTTTGTATTTTATATAATTATATGAGTATATTGCACAACATTCAATACGTACCTACCTAAGTGGGTATTCATAATTTAATATTACCTACTAAATATATATTATTATTTTGTAAAATGTTGTTGACTTCATAATAAATATAAATAAACACAAATAAACACCAAACAAAACATAATATTTTCAGAAATATATTTAACTATTTAAGTATACCTTTCTCGCATGACACACATTTTAAGAAAAATATAAAATAAAATATGTTATTAAATTATAGAGTTGTGTGCGCACAATTTATTTTTGTTCGGTTCTAAGTTTTAACTTCGATATAGGTATAAAAGTAAAAATATCTACAAATATTTCGTCATTTGTGATCGAGTTACACACAAAAATGGTAAAGTACTTTCAAGAATTATTTGACCACTAATCAAAATATGTTTACTTAACCATTTGAGTGCTATAAGCGCATGTATATATTTCTTTGCTTTTAAAAATTCAAAAGCAGCTGTAATCAATACTACATTGATTTTATGATTTCCATGGCAAGGTGGATCCACTTTGGTCAGTGAATTATAAAATACATGACGAATCCAAATACATACCGAAAACAAATTGGACAAATATCAAAGAAGGAATAAATTAATGAAGTTTACTGTGCTTTCAGTGATAACTAAAATCTAACTATTGCATTTGAAATAAATTGTGTAGTCTAAATTCGAAGTGAACAGTAACTTTAGAATTATCTATATTAAATACAGGAAATGGACATCATATTTTTAATACGTGTATCTAGGTATAAATGTCAAATACAATGGAAAAGAAAATTTATTTGATACAATATTGATAACATGAAATGAAAAGTTAATTAAAACGATGAAAAGTACTAACGTCATTTAAATTATATTTTGTTCTTATTAATACATTTCAATTTATTTCACAGTACTCATTTAAGTATATAATAATATATTCTACAAAAGCTATTAATGCATCATTAATAACTATTATGATTATAAATCTGGCAAATCGGAATTTAATTTACTTTAATGTGTATTGAAAATGAGTGGACTATTCGTAACTATGCGTTATATTTTTGTGATAAAGTGTTTAAATAATATTATAGGTATGACTAATCATATCTTATATACATGCACATATATTTTTTTATTGAAAAGGTATTACAATTTATGATTTAAGGGCCAAGACGCAATAAGCAAATAATATTATTATGATAAATATTATACAAAATACAACAAATATCACAATGATGTCAAATGAGGAGAGAGATCATCAAATGATAAAACCCAACGTGTTTTTTTCTTTTTTTTGCTCTTTTATGGTTATAATGCTTAAATTATATTATAATAAATATTTAATGTATTCTAGTTAGATATGTCTAATATGTATATTATAATGGTACCTATATATTATTTGTATTGTAAATATTATGTATGCAGTTTGATACGTCATAAGTCATAACATACTTCAAAAGTGTTGGTACCTGTTGACAAATTGTTTTATGATTTGAGATTTAGCACTCCAAGTCGAGATATTTGACTTCAAAATGGTCGGTATCTATAGATGTATGGTCACATATTAATTTTTTTACACAGACAGAGGTCGGTAGGTACATATACGTATTTTCCCTAGTTTGTTTTAATTCACCTCTCGACCACCTACTGGCAATTAAAACTCAATTAATTTTTAGTAGGCTACAAGTGAAATCAGAAGGAATTTGTTTAATTTACAGCATAGCGTATTGCGGCAGAGTGTTCTGCAGAGAAAGTGACCATTTATAATATTATATGATATATTAATAATTGGTATGTCTTATTTATATCAAAATTAAAGATCATAGCTCCCAGGTGCATATATATAGACATATAGTGATCGGATTGCTGAAACGTTAGTCGCTAATTATTTATAATATTATGACCCTTCACCACCATTTGGATTTTGGCATTTCACAATAAAGCTGACACAATATTTAAGGTTCTAAATAAAGGTGTAAGCCGCCGTTGTGTCTCCGCCCGTCAATATTTCAGTGTACCAAGGATTGACCGATAACGCATCGGATGTCTGCTTTTTCCAGATTTTTTACGTGGAGGTATCAAGTAAAGATCCAGCGAAGCTTAGAAAACGACGGTGGAAACGTTTGATTTGAACTCACCAATTGTAAGAGGACTCTAGATGATACTACTATAAAGGTTAGGTTCAAAATATGATGATTATATTAGGTATATACACAGTACACACCTAGGTATAATATTACATCTTATTTAATCTATAATATAAAATTCTAGTGTCACAGTGTTAGTGGTAGCACTCCTCCGTAACGGCTGGACCGATTCTTATGACATTTTGTGCGTATATTCAGTGGGTCTGAGAATAAATTTTCACGATCCTACCACCCATCCGGGGAGGTGCTCAAACGGGGATTTTGAGATTTACGGTGGAAATCGTTGTTTATAAACGGTTGCTATTGGTTATATAGGATAACAAATTAATAGAAATCAGTATTTATTTATTATTGTGGTTGCCATTGGTTATTCTGGCAGATCAGGGGAAAAACCACGGTGGTAACTTGGACGACAGCGTTACGAAAATAATAATGTTAAAACTTAAAATAACGTATTTATCCGAAACGGCTTTACCGATTTTAATAATGTTAGTTGAAATTAGTATATATTTATTATTGGTTGCCATTGGTTAATCGGCAGATCTGCAGGTACAATAAAATCATATTTTCGCACATTACCCACATGATATGCTGTTGCTCATTGTCCATTATCCGACGTAGTCGGATTGCCTACCAGGAGTTGGACAATCACAATTTTTTTTAAAGTTGTAATTATTTACTGGCAACGAAGTGCGCGGGATCAGCTATAGTTTTATAATATATAATCAGTTTTTACTTTTTCAACCATTGTTTTGTACTATTTTTTTCGTATCAATATAATATCGTACATAATATTTTGTAAGTACTTGTTTATTATTGATAGTATTATTAAAACTCAAATCATAAAACGTTGTCGTACATTTTTACATTTTTACATAATTCTTTCCTATATCTATAATGATAAGTATAGTATAGTATAATTATAATATGTTGATGTTTTAACAAATCATTTCTGGGTTCATAGAGCAGTATGATTTATGAAGAACCTAGAATATGGTTTTCCCCAGAACATTTATTATTATAATCATTCATCATTATTGATCAATAATTTTCTGATCGTTCAATTCATTACTACAACTATCCTCAACTTCGTTTAGTTTTTCTAATTCGTCCGTGTTATCATTGTCATTCGATGATTGTTTTTTCTGAAACCAAAACAAGGAACGAACTGCATTATAACGCATGAACACGATTATTTATATGAAATTGCTTATCTACGAAATTGTTAAATGTTATTGCTATATGTTACTAAGTCAATTTGTAAAAGAGTGGTTTAGAAAAAAGCCATTGGTGGGAACCTACGCATGATGGTGTAATGTTATAAGTACAGAATAGTATTCATGAAATTTATTTTTTCTCTTATATACGTAATTTAAATATGATTTATCTCTATACAATAGATAATAATTGTATAATAACAATACGAGTAGATTATTGTAACACAGACAACAACTCACAACCATGTCGATGAGCTCCATAAATTCTTTTTCTGCTTCTTGGACCATTCGGATTTCAGTTTCGGCCAACTGGGCTTGTTTATCCTTTGTCGTAGTGGTGTCGGCTTTTGCCGACGTTTTTGTCTTTAGCTTTAATTCCCGTTGTTTTGCCTCGATGATTTTTTCACGCCTCGTTTCCCGATCAAACATCTGTCAAAATATATATAAGAATAACTTGTTACTGTGATTATAAATTATAATTGAGTACAAACAAACATGCCTCTGCGTGAGCACACGTGTGTGTGGGTGTGAGTGTTTGTTTGTGTGTGGGGGTTGTTAAGAATAATGCTCACCGCCGTCAACAGCGCTTTGTCATTTTTTCCGGCAGTGACGAACCAATCGTTCATTTTGATCACGTAAGTCTTGCCGCAGTCATCACCGACGGCCAATAGAGCACCACCTTCGTGACACCGAATGCAATTTAACCCTTTGTCAGCCACCTAGAAACATGATATTATACAATAACTGAAAAAAGTAAAAAAAAAATACAGAGATATCAGCGAATTGAATTTCATTATCATGACGTCATATTTCCCTCGGTTGCCCGAAATAGGTTATTTTCGATTTGCCTAAAAATTAGTTCAAATGAGATTTTCTAGAACAAAAACATATATACTTCAGGTCTTATAGGATGCATCCTTTATGTATATTAGATAGAATATATCCCTAATAAAATTGTAATGCACAACTGCACAAGACCAATAAGTAAAAAAGGTGGATAAGTGGATGTCGCTCTGCTGTACAGTAGGTTACAAGTGGGTCACTGTAATGGATGGTGTTAAATTTGAATTCAATGATATAATATCATTGTATAAGAAAAACGATTCTGAGCGAAAACGGTCAGTCAGCCTATGATTTTACCAAGTATATTTGATGATATTATTGTGAATAAAGTAATTTATATATAACCTATTTACTCGGAGCCTTGTTTTAAATTTTCAATCTTTAGCCATAAAAGTTAAACATTTTATACATTTTTAACCAGAAAATAATTAATAAATTATAAATTTGATAAATGTTGTCAAAATTTGAACTTTAAATGCTTATAAAAAAAAATTGTGCATATGTATTTTTAATATTTTTCAACTGCTATTAGAACGATATATCAGGAGCCTTATATTAAATTTTCACGCTTTTTTACCCAACAAATAAAAATTTATTGATATTTATAGAAAAAAAAACTAAAAAAATTGAAAACTGACAATGTCCGTAGACAGCTCAAAAAGAGTCAAAATATTTTCAACATTTTATGGTGTATAGAAAATGCTAATATAAACATTCAGTGAAATTTTCAAGTATATACAGTCATTCGTTTTTTAATTACAATAAAATAAGAAAATTGTTACATGAGAAATCGAGTAAATATCAAATGTTGTAAAAATATAAATTTCAGACGCTCATAAAAATTTAAATTAAGTTTCTTCTAGACATTTTTTTTTTGATAAAGGTAGACAAACTTATGAGTAATCTTATATTACATTTTCAAATCTTAGATTTAAAAAGAAAAATTTTTATGAATTCTCATCAAAATAATTTGCTATTTTTCGTGATTTTTCCGTATTTTGTCAAAATTTGAACTTTAAATGCTTATAATTAAAAACTGTGATTAAGGATTTTGAATTTTTTTCATCGGCCTTTGAAACAATAAACTAGGAGCCTTCTATTAAATTTTCAAGCTTTTTTACTCAACAGATAAAATTTTATTGATATTTATAGAAAAAAAAACTAAAAAAATTGAAAACTGACAATGGCCGTAAACAGCTCAAAAAGAGTCAAAATATTTTGTAAATTTTATAGTGTATAGAAAATGCTTATATAAACATTCAGTCAAAATTTCATGTCCCTACGGTCATTTGTTTTAGAGTTACACCAAAAACCAAAATCGATTTTCTCAAAAACAGATTTTGCGTAAAAATTCCCGTTTTTCCTTAATTTTTCTTTTGTTTTTCACGTCGCTTATGAAAACTACTGGGAAATTTTTACTTTTGACCCCCCAAAGTACCAACTAGATTCAATTTCCTGTCAGAAAAGTTACTGTTGAAGAAAATCCAAGCACTTTTACTGTCCTAATAGGTGATGACAGACACAAAAATAAAAATAAATAAAAAAAAAAAAACACATTGTACATCATTGTAAAATCAATACATTCATCGCTTCGCTCAGAATCTAAAATAATAATCTGTTATATACAACTGTCAATAAATAAAAAATAAGTTTTAGAATTAAGCAGACAAATATAACTCGTTTGAACATTAACATTTTTACGTAATTAAATAAAGTGATAAATTGTTTACCAATTTATTGTATTGTTTTTAAAACAATTTTAAATAATAGGCAGGTGCAGGAACCAATTTATGGATATCACCTACGAAATAATCCCTGAACTAGTTAAAATATTTAAAAACCATTTCGGAAGTTCTGATTGGAAATACCTTAACGGTGAGTATTGGATCCTTTTGTTTCTGCAAGATGTCCCAACCATCCAGGCAACCGTCAGCTCTAGTAGTATAGAAGACCGATGGCTTCGATTCGCTCCACGCACCGTCAGTCAGTTTCACGTCATGATGTCTACAAAATAAAGATCATTAAATACTTTAACTCATAATATTTTTTAAAATTATTTTCTTATATTTTGTCTATAAATACTTTGTTTTTTTTGCCACACTTGGCGTATCTTTTGACTTCAGATTCTGAACTGAGTGATTAATGTATAATGTTTACAATAACTACCTATGTATGTGTTTTTTTTTAAATTATTAATTTTGTACCTGTTATCACCTTTTGGATAAGTATAAATGCTTAAATATTCAAATTTTAGGCGGGTGTCTAGTAACAAATTGGACCCTATATAGTTGGAACTTTCGGCACAGTGTTAGTGGTTAAAAGCTAAAACGTAAAATGTAACTTTAGATATCTATAATCTACATTATACAATATATACATGTATTTTTACTAAAACTTATATTAATCAAAAAACGGGTAAGTGGATGTCGCTCTGCTATACAGTTGGTTACAAGAGTGTCAATGTATAATGGATTGTGTTAAACTTGAATTCAATGATATAATATCATTGTATAAGAATAACGATTCTGAGCGGAGACGGATTGTCAGTCTGGATTTTTTATATTGTTATTATTTATTATAGCTTGTAAGTTGAATTAATATTATTATTTTTTATTCGTTGCTATTAAGCAACAAGCCCCAGCCTATCGATAAGAGTATCTGAATGCGATGTCCATCCACAATCTTCTCGAAAATGCTTACAGCCCACTCTCAAATACGAGTGTGTGTTTTGTACAAATGTATCTGTGATTGTGGCGTATATGTTCTTATAAGTATTTATTAAATATAATATTTTATTATGTTCGATCGTTCTAGAAGTATTGATAGTATATTGTATATTGATCTTATGTCAGGTCTAAATGTTATGCGGTCGCTACCCATTTTTACTTGTCATAATCCTTTCTTAGAAATGGATCTTCCCGAAGATTGACTACTCTCAGCCGCTGTTTACTTTGCATTTCGCCTATCTCCGAGATAGAATTGGTTTTCCCGTGGTTGGTACTTTCATAACTTGTTTATTCGGTATTTCAGATTATATGTACAATTTAGATACAATTTGATGTGTTCTGAGAATGTATATTAACAAATCACCCTACGCCTAGGTAGTGGTTATCTAGTCGTTTAAGAGGACGCTATGCGTTGTCTCCGTCGTATTTCACAACATAGCAAAAACTGTTTTGCGCGGGACAACTATGCTCCTACTGTAGGTATTTATAGTAAAATTACCAAAACTCCACAACGCATAGGGAAGAACTTTATCTGTGTTATAGCGTTATTATTATTTGGATAACATAAATACAATTAAAGTTATCAGTGACAACATACCTAAGGTTTTTTTAGTTTTTTTCGTTGAATTATTAAAAACTATTGATGAGTGCTATTAAAAAAACAAAAACGCTACGACACAGATAAGGTTCTTCCTTAAGTGTTGTAGAATTTAGGAAATTCTACTATAAATACAGAGGTAGCATAGTTGTCCCGCGTAAAACAGTTTTTGCTATGTTGTGCATTTGTAAGACGAAGACAACGCATGCGGGTGTAGCGTCCTCTTAAAGGTGACTTATATTATTATTATAATTATCTATCACGTTGGACGCTAGGGGACCCAGAAGTATATTCGTAGTTAGTAATATAATACGACTAATACGTACTTGGTCCACATTATGGGCGATTCCTTCACGTCCTCCGACCATATTCTCACCTGCCAATCTCCAACGGTCATGAAGTTTTTTAAAAAAGCTGGATTCCGCTGCACTGAATATACTGGACCATAGTGACAGTTGTACGTGGACGATATTTTCTCAAAAACCGTTTTGCCTTTACGGTTGCCGTTGAACACCAATCCAGTCTCTGTGCCTATCTATTATACACGTGAATACATTATAAATCTGCATGCACATTGCACATAAATACATGGTGATTTTTAATCAAGAACAATAAAATAATAACAAAATTAAATGATAAAATAGTAAACTCGAATTCGTGAAAACTCTATTTGTAAAAATAGTGTGTTTATGTAGCCAATTATTGGACAAGCAGTAAACTAATGATTATAGATTCATTGAGTATACAATGAGTATAGCTCTTCAATATTTCCTATTGGAATTATATTATTACATTATGACTGGTATTTTTGTAACCACTAGATATCTGCAGTAATTAATATATATTTTATTGAAAGGTTAAGATCCCTGAATTCCGTCAATGTGTAGCAACACAATTTAAATTCTAAATATACTAAAGGTTGAAGTTATTGACTTAACCATAACGTAACCTAACCTTAGTATTATTTTGTACAAAATAGAAAGGTATCCATTTTTTATTTGATTCATCTAAAGAAACTTTTTTTTTTACTTGACTAAACTTACCATTCGTTGTCTACATATATATCGTTAATTAATTAACTTATTAATTTCAAAACTTATTCAACAACAACTTTAGAAAGTCTTAACCTTATCCTAAAATCATGATATCCTATTTAATCGTACACGATTAATTTATTATTTCTTGTACTATGTAAGGTCTTCGCCAATAATTAATAAATTCTAATATTTCATCATCGTCTCTATCATACAAGTATACAACAGATTTGACTGAATATTCTACTGATTATTTATTTTTAAAAATGCTTTAAAAATTTAAGATGTAGGGGTTGTAGCTTTGTAGATTCTTATACTTTATCCAATGTTATAAGCATATTATAATGATCAGATAAAATCATTTTTAATCTTTCAGTAACAAAAAAATAAATGTTTTAATATTTAAATGTTTAATTGGTATAAAAAGCAATAGATAACTTATAACCATCGTCCATCACTTGCAACACTTTATCATACGGTTTTGTTTAACCAATAACTGATAAACTAAAAATTTACAATTAACTCTCAGTTAAAAGTCTTTATCTTGCAGTTAAATACATACCGAAAACCCGTTCCTAGTGAAAATAAAACTCAATTTAACTGGCTTGTGACAACTAGTCCATATTCATAGTAATATATTATTATATAGTAGTTTACCGCATCGTAATTGCTGAGTAAAATAATAAACCAATGGTTTAATAATATATTATTTCGTTTGGTGCGTTTGGGGGAGTTTGATGTTTACGTGGCAATGCTGGGAATGGCGTGGGCGTCATGGTCATAAAATTACTATAATTAGTATTTTTATCGTAGATCACATTATACACGTAATATTGTTGGTGATTCAATTTCAATGCATACCATAAATCGTATTGGGATCGAAGGATCATAATCCATGCAAAACACCCCATGTGACCGAGCCCATTTAGTCCATTCTGGTTCATCGACGTTTTCACCTTTCGATAGATCTAATATCAACACTTCCGTGGGTTCTGAGAGTTTTCGGGCGTCCCACCACATGACCTAGAAAAGCACATAATATTAATATAATATTATACATGAAAAACGAGAAGTCATTGATTATTATTCATATTATATTATTATTAGTTGGTCCGCCAGTTGGTGTCTGATTGAAGAGGAAGAAATACGGGCGATTGTGAACATATTGATAATTTAAAAATAATCTAAGTTAAATTAATGTTACAACTGTCTTTGACTAAACAAAAAATTATATTTATTTTCATCTTCACTTGTTAAGTTCTTATTTAATTGTACTGTCACTGTCTAAGTATATTATAATATTATCATTCCATCAGTTATATTTAATCATTTTATATATTGACTGTTTTATAATAAAAAGTACTTAACGGAGATTATGATAAATAAACTAAATTACATGAACGTAGACAAATTTCTGACAAAATATAAAACAATTAGAAATATTATGAAAAATTGTATCACAAACATTCAAATTTAATTAAAATTTTATATACGTGTTATTAATTTTATTACATTATCAGTACTGTCTGTGTTAAACATGACATCATAATTTTACAACCTATTAGCATTATAATACACAAATCAAATTATATTTAAAAAAGGGACGAAAGGCTCCTATAATAGGTCTCATAGGTTTAATTTTAATCCAGCTCTATCGTCAGTCAACCACAGAAGTACCTATGTAGTACGACCGATTAATCCAGACAAATTACATAGTATACGTATAATAGATGTATTTTATATTTGTGTATTTTTACTAGGCTTTAGTTGTTACAAATATCAAAGTTGTATATTATATATTTATATGGCTGCATTCGAATCACGTGCCAAAAAAAAGAGCGACAGTGGTCGGACAATCGAATTACGTGAGCGGTTATTTTTTTGCGACGGATCCGAGTTGCGTGCGTATATTTTTCGTGACCAGCTAGAACTATGTGCGTAAAAGTTTTACGACCGGTTTTCACCGGCTTACACGTACGTTGTACACTACTTATATGTATAGTAAATTCGAATTAACTACTAACTGTAATTTGGGGTTTCTCCGCGGAATAGGACTAGATTAGTGAATGGTGATTAGATATTTAGATATGATTATAACATCTATATAAAACTAAATTATTTATACACTTCTATATACGAATCTGATCAGATTCGCCGAATATTAAATACATCACTCGTATTTACGCAAATCAGCTTTGTCGCCGAGAAAACCACGCACGCAACTTGCCTTAAATAAAATATATTATATTATATTAAAATATATAAACATTTAAGATTTCGAAATGGCCATATTTACTACAGTATCGTCAAAAAATACTACGAATTACCTGACCGTCGCTGGAACCAGTGTAGAACTCAGTGCTGGTCTTGGAATGGATCCAGTGGAGACTTCTGACTGGATCCCGGTGACCGTCCCTTATATTGCTGATGGCCACGTTGGTTGAGCTCTTTCGGATGTCCCAGAACGCGACCTGGCCGCTCATCAGACCACCAGCTAAGCACTGCGCGTCCCTGTGGTTGAACTCGAGTGTTACGATCGGATGTTGCGACTCAATCGTAAAATAAGGAGCGGTGGAGTCCTCTGAAACAGCGAGGCACGAAATATTCAAACCATTTGAATAAAACCACTCGACTTGTTAAATAAGAGTAGTGATTATAACGGTTTTTCTGCGCACTCACCCAAGTCGAATATGAACGAGTCGAAACTGGTGTCTGGGTCGGCCATCTGGAACCTCATGTCAGCGTAACTTACCGCAACCAATGTGCCCTTGTCGGGTGACCAAGATATATTTTGCACTGGTCTGGTCGGTTCACGAGGGTCCGACATGACCGCCACCGTCCGGAAAGACGGTGCTAACGTTTGCATCTTCTGACAGCTCGGGTCAGTAAAGTATGGTTGGTAAATGTCAATCGAATTGTTTTGATTTATATAGTGTTCGGCGAGCTGAAAAGCACAACTATAATATATATTGTAGTATCAAATACAATTATTATAGTAAACGCTCGGACCGAATCATAGGAAATTATATCATGACATTTAGATCCTTTGTAATGGAAGTGTATATATATATGTCATATATCATTCATAACAAATAACAAATAAAGTTAATAATAACAATAACATTTAATAATGGTACTATCATTGCATCATTATTAACTACATTATAAGCTGTTTCATGAGGGGGGGAGGGGATAAAAACATTATTGTATAGTTGAAAATAGTCAAAACTGCAAACCAACCATTGTACTATTTACAAAAATGGGTTTCACTAAATGTAGCCATTTAAAAATGAAAGTCTTACTTCCATAGTTCTATAACCGTGTGAACTTTTAAGCATTTAATCTCAAACCTGGGTGCACAACTTCTTATGGTGTTGTGTTTTTAGTTTTCACCATTTTGAATTTTTATATTAATTGTATATTGCGTATTATTATAATACATATTATAAAACAATTGTTAGTTACCACAAATGAAGACGAAAAAAAGTAGGCCAAATTTATACGGCCGCCCACTCGAAAATATGTCCCGTATAATGAGTCGCGTGATTAAACGGTCACAGACTGTGTTGCGGTTACAAAATATGTTTTTACTTTTTAAAGATATACAATTTAAATGGGCCCTGGTTCAAAGTAACACATATTATAATTTCCAAAAAAAAAACGTAAAAAACATTCATAATCCCTATACTCTACGGGTTGAAGTAGCAACCTTTGCAACCGCAGCGCAGCCCGTTACCATTTAATCGCGTGACTCATTACGGGACGTTTTCAGAAGCCGAGTTTGGTCTTATTGTTCTAGTATTCATAGTCGCCACTCACCACTTACCAAACGACGAAAAATTAAAAATATTTCAACACAACGATCACGTTTGATTATATAAGAATAGTGTGATGTTACCATTTGGTATAAAAAGTATGGTCAAAAAATAAAAGCGGCTATGTAAAAACGCACCATGACATTTGAAAGTGTGCACTAGTTTTAATGATGCCTGTATAGTTTATCGAACATGGTCACCGGGTAAATTTCGTCGTGGTCGTCTTCCCATCTACACAAGTTAAGAAGACGTCATATTATTATAGAGGACCTATTATCAAACCTAAATGTACAAACATTATTTGTGTTTGTAAATAGAGATATTTTATAATATTTAAATTTTCAATCGAGTTTCAAATTTGTAAAATATTACAACATAACTTGTTTAATAATTAAATATTGTAGAAAACCAACGTATAAACAAAGGAATAATGTTCTTAAATAAAAATTTGATTATAGAATCATTCAATATATTATTAAAGTTAATAACACAAAACTGGTTTTGCAATACGTACCTAAATATTATGTATGTTTTATGTTCACGTGAGATTCAGACAATACGTCAATAGCAAGTTTCGCGTTTGCAAAGGTGTGAGATATGACCCACAACAGAGCTGTACCCGAATTGCCTATCCATAACGCCGTGTAACTATAATTTTATTATTGAAATTTGAAAGTAATATTTTAAGTAGATTTATAGTATGCCGTATGTGAGTTTTCATCTTATAACGAATTTGAAAGTTATTGTTATTAGGTAGGTACTATTGTCGGAATATCGTATTTTATTGTGAGCTGTGACCTACGATATAATACGGAATACCTATATGTAATTTTATTATAGATTAATATTATTTATAGAAAATCTAAACTCACGCTGGACATTTGCATAACCGCTTGTAAATACGTTTCGTCCTTTTCCGCCTTCTTCCGGAATCTGACCACTTGTTCCGGATCGTCCAGATTTATGTCTTTGGGCCAACCACCTTCGGTGTGGAAAATCCCACGTTCGGCATACTCCACGCGCACAGTATTCGCCTACATAACAATGCACCGTAAAAAATTAAGCACGGCGGTGGCGGTCCTTATATCATTGTTCCGGATGGTATAGTATAGTGTCGTAGGTATAGATGTTTGTTATATAAATATGCTATATACAGTAGACAGTGTTGTATGCGGTCTACCTATGTAATTTGATATACTACAACGACACCTAATGTAACTTTATACTGTTAGGTGCACATTGTACCCCTTGTGTTAAAAACTTTGTCTCTTTTGTGTCGTTGTTGAATGCGTCAAGCCCGTCTATTGTCCATAAGTGAATCATAGCGAGATATGCACCACTCTTCTCTATGCAAATTATAATTTCCACTCCGGTAATAACTGTTGGATGAACTAAAATATTTGGTTTTAATGCTATAAACAGTGTTTGGACTTATCTAGATGAATAGTTACAAGGTATCTAAACGTTCATTTTAGATAATTTTTTTACTAATCTAAATAAATTCATCTAGATACATTTTTTATTGATAAAAATCGCGAAATTGTACAAACGCATTTTTAAATATTTATACAGATTCTCAAACAATGTTTATGGTTTATAAATAATGTAATTTTTTTATTTACATCATTATTATTATTATGTTCCTAGTGTCCAACTAAAATATACCTAAATTTAAAACCATTTAAAACCATTTAAAAAATAATTGTATCTTTTTTTTTATCTAGATAAAAAGTATTTATCTTTATTTTTATCTAGATAAATATGAGTTAAGTTATCTTTTATATCTATCTAGATACATTTGAATTGCATTATCCTTATCTTTATCTAGATAAAAAAGTACTTATCTAATCCGAACACTGGCTATAAACCTAACCTAACCATGTACAGTTTTATTTTTATGGAGTTACTTTTTATCAAAAGTATTTTGTTAATACTTTAAATGTTATAAAGAAAAAGAAATATATTAACCGTATTTATGGTGGCGTTGTTTATAACGATAAATTATACCATTATTTATAACCGTATTCTGCCGTATTCTTCTGCGTTACGGTCTCGAACAGTTTCCTTTAAACATATAGTCATTAAACTGTCTCATAATGTGGTTATAGCAATATATATATTCTTCTGTTAACCACGTTATATACTTATACATGTTTATTACTTATTAGTCTAACGTTGTTACGCAGGTCATATAAATTATGCAGCAACGGTTTATACTCATTGGAAAGTATAATATACATCGTCCGCAGACTGAACCTTGTACAAAATGATTTATAATAGTATAATAAAACACTTAAAATAAGATGATTTTGAACTCTTTTTAAATCATGTATGCTTTCCAAATTTATGATCTCGGGCTCGCCATTATAATGTATGTATATACATTGTGTATTTACAACTATTTAATAGTACATAATATTTACGAAATGTTTCAGCGTGGCACAATTAAAACGCATTGTACAACTATATTTGGAAATAATAATCAACGTTCAATCAAATTCAGACTTCCTTTAATATGAGCTGTATTGAAACATAATTAAAGAACTAATATAATTTATAAATTAAGTTAGGAGAATGCGTTCTACCTCTATTTTTGTTTTTTATTCTATAAAAGTATAACAAAGTGTAAGATCCGTACGTATACACAAATTTCACTAATAGGTACCTTATATAAATTTATATTTACGTTTATAATATAGTAATAATTGTATATTATTGCGTGTGGTATATTATTATTTATATTATACATTTTTTTAGTTTCACGTGCTCATTTTATTTACTTCCAACATAATATTATACTTAAAAATTATGCCTATCACTTTCGTACGCCCCATACCGATTATAGCAGACTTTGACTATTGAATTAGTGACTTATGATAATTTAAAATATTTTTTCAACGGTAGCAAAACATTTTTATTAAATTATTAGGTACCAATTATTTTTTTAGATTCTAAACGACCAATGTAATTTAGAAAATGATCGGTGATTTTTTTTTCATTTAAAATTTTAAAATGTTAATAGTTTATAAATTGATGTAATTGAATTTAATGTATATAATGGTGTGATTGATGATAATGATGCTATATTCCGAGCAGAGCTATGAAACTATTGATTTCACAATAATGTGTGCGTGTTTTTTTTTTAAATTTGTGTTTGTGTATACGAAAAGAACTCGAAATAATGCTCCGACTTAAACTTCGGTATCTTTTCTGCTGGGAAAGTGAATCTAGTTGGTGAATTTGGAAGGTCAAAATTGTCAACTCCAGTAGTTTTCAAAACCGTCGGTAAAAACGAAAACAAAAATAAAGGTGGACAAGTAAGTACCGCTCTACTGCACAGCTGTAGTTATCGAGTATGTCATTATACGTAATAGATGTGTTAGATATGAATTCAATGATACATTTTTGCATACAAAAAATGATTCTGAGCAGTGACGGTGGGTCAGTCATACTTAAGTATAATTGTATATAAGTACGATTTATTGTACAAATAATCAAACTTAATAATTACAAACAACATTAATACAAATCAAAAATATCTCATAGCTATAAATAGCGGACTTTCCTGTAAACTGTTTTTAAAGGTAGAAAAACGTATGAGGAATATTATGTTATATTTTCAAATGTTATCTATGAAAAAAGGTTTCTTTGAATGTCTACCTAAAAAATAATTTGAAAATTTTTAGAATTTTGATTAATTTTCTCATTTTAATCAAATTATTATAATTTAAAAATATTATTCCTGGGTAGGTACTATTACAACTTTTAAAGTATATGTATTATAACTATATGAGTAAAACATTATATTTTATACGCACATTGGTATTTTCAAATACAGTGTTTTCATCAAAAATCAATTCAACTTACTGTACTAACTTACTAACTTAATTTCTTTACATTTTAAAATTAATAATAATATCATAATATATACTTAGTAATATAGTCTGCCAGACTGTCTTCGCTCAGAACCGTTTTTCGTATACAACGATTTTTGATCATTGAATTCATATTTAACACATCCGTAATATCCCACAAGACACCTAATGTACAGCAGAGCAGTTCCCATCTGCCCACCTTTTTTAAATTTAATTTATAATATTTAGAAAATATTATAGTAAGTATAAATACAGTTATGAAAAATAATGGTGAACTACAATTTTAGGTAGACCACGTACTGATATACTTTGAAAACACGTATTTAAATGTGTAATAATAGCAATGACGATTTTTAATTTCAAGTTTTGGATGGTTCGATTGGTCTAAACTTAATTTTGACTTTTCGAGTTATGACGACATTGTAATAACATCATGCCAAAAAAACAAAATGATAACATATCATTAAAATTACTTCGTGCTCCGACCAATCGTTGCCTTTATTGGTGCTTTTGTCCACTGGGTTCTCTGGTGACCACAGTTGTTCTTCCGTTCCTGGTTCTGGCGTCACGTTGGCCAACACCGTTGGGCCGGATTTAACGAACGAGCACTGTCGGCCGTACTCGCGCCTAAGCTTACTGTACGTGTAGTTTGCGTTCATCTCCCGAAAGTTTTATCACAGGAGACGAATTATTTTATACTTAATAGGTATAACCACGGTCTGTGAATATTGATTAGATTAAATTTAAGAACAGGCAGGTCTATATCGAATAATTATAAAAAAAAATAAAATAAACTCTAATAAATCATAAAAAGTACACAAACGTTATAAGAAAACAGCACGGTAAATAATTGTTGCCAATGGTTGTTCACTTCACACACTACCAATAAAAATTAACTACGGGACATTTATTATGCTCAGATCAGAGCATATGAAGGATATATTATATGCAGGTATATATAATATAAAATATGCAAAAATATGCAAAATAGAATTGCGTACATACATACCACGCGTGGTGCACTATAGCTGTAGTATAATGATAATTATGGTTAACTAACATTTCTCGAACTTAAATCCTTGTACGAAAGACATGCAAATATTGCAAATGCATTAAGTCCCCAGTTCTGCTAGTGATTAAAACTAAAACGAACGACATAAAAACAAAAACGATCTATCGAAATAGATGTGATGACTTTGTGACGATTTACATAGCTCTAAGACGGATGAGCTGTGCACATAAATGTACACGTGTGTGTGTGTGTGTGTGTGTGTGTGTGTGTGTGTGTGTGTGTGTGTAAACGGTCGCCCTTAGTTACAATAGTTAATCGTTATAACTATATGTTAAGGTACGTTATAGATTTAACAGTCTCCGATGCTAATGTAAAACCTGAACACGACATTTTCGTCGTCGTTGTTCCAGACCTCGCAGTTTTCAGTTTTGACGATTAATGGTAATAATACAAATAAAATATTATGTTGTAATGTAGCCGTTTCGGCGATGAAGGTTTTTGCCAAAATGTAAATGATCCGTTAACGTAAATAGGAGTAAAGGACTTATTATGAATTTATCGCGACTATAATATATCTTACACGCACATTGGCGTCGGGCATTTTCCGGTAGTCGGTAATCCTCGGAAATGACCGGGAATATCGAATAATTTACGGTGATCAATTACTATTTATTAATCATTGTTATGTTATCTCATGCATGGTTTATTTAGATTATATATTCTAATGGTCGATCAAAATATAAGTTCATACTTAGGTAACCTATGGGTGAAAAATAAAATAACTAGTAATTTGCTTTAAATAGTTTTATATCTAATAAAAATAAAAATAATAAAAAAATGAATCAAATAATGAAATATGTACAATGATGTAAGTAAGCTAGTTGACTTAAGATGTTAATATTTAAAATAAATTAAAACGAGAGATGAGACGAAAATGCTTAATTACATATTTATAACTGGTAAATTATAACATCCACGTGGTGCTTATCGCAGTGGTTTTTAATTAAAATTTATAAACTGTAGTCACTAACTTCTTTCTAGAAAACCTCTTGCCTAAGTTTTAAAACTTACATAACTATTGAAACACTTAATATGGGTTCTGAAATTTTTTTTTTAAATATTTCACGAAACTTTCATGAAATATTTCATATTAATAAAAGATAAAAAAAAAAACAAGTTTTAATTTGAAACTATATAGTAGAAAGTACAGTAAACGCCTCTACTTAGTATAGTGTATACATCATTTTTATAATTAAATATTGATAACCACTAATCAGGTATGAAATCAGTATGACCATCTATAGTGATAATTTATGAAACATACCGAAACACGCAGTTAAAAAATATATTATTCAATATTTCAAGAAGGGTGAAAGTTTCAACTTTGAAATATTTCAAAGTGAAAATATCATGTGAAATATTTCAGATTCACGACCCTAACTTAATGCAAATTAGCAATTTAACTTTTAAAATATTTACATAAATTATCTCTATAAATTTCAGAGTCTAAATGAACAACAATAGTTGTAGCTTATTCATTTTGAGTTTAGGTACCTACACTAACAAATATAATTTATTGTAATATAATATAATGTAGTATTATTTAAAATTCAAATTTATATAGTTAGATTGAATAAAATAAAAAATTTTTGATTGTGATAAAATAAGGGCAAAAAATTATTTTCATTAAATGTTTTTTACGGTTTTTAGTTTCTATCACCTTTGCCATTATAAGCAATTCAACAACTCTCAAAGTTCAAAGTAGGTACATAATATTATAGTAATATAATAAGGATCAAATTTTTCAATTATTTTTTAAACAAGTCATTGATATTAATAATAATAGTTAATATTGTTAGCAGTATATTAAAAATTAAACCATTTAAACAGTCTACAAGTAAATCTGTATACTTAAGGAAAAAAAGCACTGCACGTACCTATGTTTTTTTGTATGTCTAACTAGTCTCTCTTAGGAGCAGAAAAAATGTTTTAACTTCAATTTAATGGGTGGTTTCTAGTACTAGAGTAGATCTTATTGGAATTAGATGGATCAAAAGAAAATAATATAATTATAATCAGAAAAAAACAAAAAAAAAAAAAAAATTACTAACAATCTGTAATATTTATGCAAAACAAGTTATTGACTGTATCGAGTTTGTTAATTTTTTGTTACAATTCAAAAATTAATAACCGTTGTAGACACTTGATATTTTCCAAAAATTTAAATAAGCATTTTCTAGACATAATATAATTTTCAAAATTAGTTTGCTCTTTTTGTACAATTTGTAATTAGTTAAAATGTTCAATATTTTTTTGGTCTTAGGTTTTTAAACATAAGTTTAGAACACCTTATATCCCTGTTGTGTCTGTCCGTTAGTTATCAGAACACAGTTACGATTGATGATATTAATAGTTATTTATTAATAGTCGATAGAATAGTTACTATACAAAGTTGCGATTTTTTGTATTCTTATTGTATTATCTATAAAAAATAAATTTATACAAGCCAGTATTAAAAAATATCAACATTTGAGTAATTAGATTTTAGGAAGGTAATATATAGATTCATACTAGCCAATATTCTTATATTAAAAACATCGGTACTAAAATATGAAGGTCGCCAAATTCTTTTTAATTTATAGGTATATGGAATTATAGTTTATTGCGTTGTTTTACAAATTACAATACTTTTAGAACACTCAAATCTTTCCTAACTTGTTTTTTCCATGTTGTTGACATTTATATTAATTGACAGTTTTTACATATGTCAATAGACAGATAGACTATAGGTAGTAATATGGTAATGTAGTTCAATATAGTTATTGTAACAAAGATAATAACAATCGTACAACGTAGCAAAGTAATGTAGAACAATATAGTAGGCATATATTACATACATAATATAAAAATATAATATAATAAAGAAATAAATAAATTTAATATAGTGTATTAGTGTAACAACATAATATAATAAATTAGGTAACATTTCGTACGAGAGTGGCTTAAAGTATTTTAGGTTCGGCTATTTGTCAGTGAAAAACTAAAAAATCTTGGAAACTTTTTATTGCAATAAAATATTATCAAAAATATTCAGTCACAATTTTTTTATAAGTGTTTGAAGATCAAATGAGGACGAAATTAGATATTTAAACGAAAAAATAACGATTTATCCCTAAACGATTTTTGTAGTTTGACAAATTTTAATCCTAGAAACTTAGAACGTTACACTTTAACTTAAACTATAATTTTACTTTATATGCGTCCTTGTGCCCTGTGTACGTTGCTCTTGTTAATATAAATAATAATATATATAATAAATAATAACCTATGATATAATAGAGTAATAATACATTTTTATATCATATAATATTATGTATTTATGTGCGATGTTTTTGGATAAAAGTAGTTCAGCTTGCCATATTATATAATTTTTTTTTTGTGTGGCGTCGACGACGCTACTGGAACTACCTACTTAAGCATTACATCGACAACGAATTACATCGACATATATTATATTATCTATATCCAATGGTAATAAAACAAAAATAAATTACTCACAATAAGTAAATAATATAAATTATAAATATACCTATTTATTATTAAATGTCCCTAAGGACGTACTAATACTGACTTACCATTACCGCCTATAGAATCGTTTTTAAAGCAATGGTTTATCATTGATTTCAAATTTAACACATTTATAAAATAATTAGGTACTGGTTATATCCATTTTCCATCATCTCAATAATTAGGTAGGTACAACACACTCGAAACTACTCTATACTCACAGCAGAGAGTTGTTTCTCAGTTTTTGAAATTATATATTTACGTTGTATTATTTAGTATTTTAGTAGGTATACCTAAAACATTTTATTTGCATATTTTATTACTAGCCAATTATAGTTACCATTTTTTTATTTTTAAAACAACGTAAAAATATGATGACTGTATTATTAATATTTAAAACATGATGAAAGTCTTTCAGTTTATATGTGAATACTCGAGCGTGTTGTCGAGCAGATCCGTCTGAGGCTCTTCAGGAATGCGTCTCTCAAGCTATGGACATTGTCCGTGCCGTACTAAAGGGCCGGGCAAGTGGTTTCTTCTTCATTATGTTTTCACTTGTTTGAAGGTCGTTGATCCATTTAAGTATATAATGTTTTGACTTGGGATAGTTCCATAACGTCCAATATTAAAGTGGCGTCGGAACTCTCAAACTTTTAATAAATGCGTCGTACGCAAACACGTAATATTCAACACCCCACTGAGCCACGGTGCATACTATGATATTATTATGTAGCACATCCTGAAGCTTAAGTTAGATTAAGTCCCACGTCCCCACTGAATCTACCTGCCTAGTGGCTATCATTTCCAAACACGTCAGGGTTTCACTATGTATAGGTATAGAGGCGTATACATAAGTTAATGGGCAATGTTATAGATCAATGTTTATTAGTTATAACTTATAAATAATATAAAAATAAACATATATATTATACATTTATAATATTAAAAATAAATATTCATATAAAGATCAGCACACATATTTATTATTTCAACTATAATAATAATTATAATATGTGTTCAAAAAAAACCACGAGTGTAATGCGGACCCAAGCAAACGCCGCGACCTAACTCATTAACCGTCAACTCGAGGTGTGTAAAAAACTGAATAAATACGACGATCTCCATATATTATGCTCTTATCAAAAATGACCGGGTCAGAATAAAACAGCAATACCAAGGCGATTACAGCGTATGTAAATACCAAACCGATAAGGGTATCTTGGGGGACCTAAGACTAAGCCTAAATGGGTTTAAAAAAAAAAAAAAAACAATAAAAATAAATGGAAATGCGACTTTCCAGAAACGCGAAACTTATACTAGATCAAATTACACATCCTTTGGTTGGGCGGGGTTGGGGAATTAAGTAATATATCTTGGAGTCCCAGAATCGGTTACCATCACCCTAAGATAGCCTTTTCGGTTAGGTGTAAATGTATAGGTAACTGACTTCGTCCGGCGATCGCATCGGACGTTATAGTAGCACACACACGCGATGCTCAGGTCTGGGCACGTGGCCAAATGTGTGCAATTCGCTAAATGTTCAACAATAGTCGTTGAGCCAGTGTAATCGCAATTTGAGTTAATGAGTGACACATTTACTGTTATGTCGATATTCATAGATTCCTGATAACCATCACATACGGATTTGCACATTTTGACGCCAAAGGGCATAAAGATCACATCAGAAATCACATCGGCGTACATATACACATCCGCCTTGCATAAATGTATGATTCTGGTTTCTGTGAATTTATCGCCTGTAATGGATAATATTTAAAAACTTTACATGACTTATATATATACTAAGCAAGGGCGTCCGCAGGGAGGGAGTAGAGGCAGTTTCCCCCCTTGGCTTTTTCTGGGTTAATTGATGATTTTAATGTCCTAAAAAAACTTAAAAATGGCATAACAATTCTAAATAGTGCAATAATTATTTTTATTTTTAATATTAGGTAAACATATAATTTCTAATATAAATTTGGTATAAATTATAAAATAAAATTTAAAATTTAAATTTAGAAAAAAACTACAAAATGCCCCAAAAATCTTGAAATGCAAAAAATGCCAGTAGATATGTTATAAAACGAGTATCATGTAGCTAGATTTGTAAAACAATGCTAAGTGTATCGAAATCCCAACTTTAATCATTACCATTTTAATATAAAATATCGCAAAATAAACTTTTTTTTAATTAAAAATAAAAACTTTTTTTTTTTTACAGAGTGATTTTTAATTACACTCGATTATTAACGTCAGAGTTAAGAACGTTTCTTTTATAGATTATGAGATGTAGAGATGAGGCCAAGCCAAGTGCAATATTACAATAGTTTAAATTTTTTAATTTTATGGTATCAATGACTGAATAAGCTAGAAACATTTAATTTTAGAAATTACCTAAAATTACAAAACTAACATAAACATTTTATTTATTAAAAAGAAATGTATTTGCTAATTTAAAACTACATAACAATTAATTAAAATGAATGCTGTAAGATTAAGTTTTAACTAACTATCTACGTATAATGCATAAATATTTTTACATTTCCTGCCTATATGAAAGAAAACATGTCACAAAAATACTTTATCGCACTATAATAGGATAGTGAAACAAAAAATGTAAAAAGGAAAATATTGTGCTTTCCCCTTGACAAATTCTCGCGGACGCTTTTAATAACACGACATCATAGGCATGTGCAATATTTCAGATCTCAGGTTCATCGAATACGTGCCAAGTCCTCACAGGCCATTTCGAGTTTAACCGGGCTGGTTAAGAAGGCAGATAAGATAATACAGTAGAACTTCGATTGTCCATCTACCGATTAACCGTATTTTTCGGTTAACGGTCAGGGGTCGCACTAGCGTATAACACCTCGCGCGTTGCGGTAACATCTTATCGCCTTTTGTGCGAGCCTGTGTTGTCTTTCCGGCAATATCTGCTAGATTTAGGTGATACATTATATATAAGTTTTATGGGCGAGATAAGTGTGCCAATAAGTAGGTACTTAATAGAAATTATATAAATATGTCATAATTCTTAAAGAAGATAATAAATAATGTGTATACTGTATATTATCCATGTTTAAAATTTAAAATTTCTCACTAAACCGTCTTTTCGATTATCCGTCTTGGCTCGAGTCCCGAGACTGACGGATAATCGATGTTCTACTGTACTGAAAAGAAATACAAGTCCGATCAAAAAATATACATCCACCGCTGTGTCCCATCATACTTCAAGCGTAGAAACCCTCCGAAAACAGAGCACCTAGTACTATATTTAACATGTACCTATAAGGCCATATTTCAGTGTATATATGTTTATGCAATTATACGGTCTGTGCGCGGACAGGGTCTTGTGAAATTTAAAGTGAAAAGTAGTGAATGCGTAGGTATATAACGAACCCAAAATCTCGAGTGGGTCCCGAAACAATCCTTCACCGCATGGCTTGACATAAGGATGATCGTCTTTATTGTTTGGAGTTGGCTCCTGAATATATTCGTCTGAAACGATATCAGAGCGTATACCCTATGCCTGTATATTGTAAGATAGGTGGTACTGTTCGTGTGATATTTTAATACAAAAAATTTAAAATTTCTATTATTTAAAAAATGTACGTTTAAGTGCGTATTTACTGTGTAAAGGACTTGGATAGATCACGACCAACTGGAACAGCAATAGCAATATCGAAATTACTTGAACCATAGCTGTACATTTTGAACTCATATCCGTGTAATTTTTGTAAGATTAGAAAAATTTAATGGATTTTGATTAACTTGATTTAAGTATACAGACTCGGTTATATGGACGATTCGACAGTTTATAATTATTATTGTTAGAATATCGTATATTGTATTATTGTTATATTAACACAAGACGTTACTATAGTACCAATACTTTTAAAGAAACTGAATATATCAATTATTACAGTTTATGTTTGATTACTACAAGCTACAACAATAAGATCAAAGATGACAATTATCACGATTTATGATTTTTTATGCTCGACGTGTTGGTGAAATCAGAATTACTTATTACTCATTTTATAGCTCAGACTTACAGTATACACTATACGTCTATACACAACTAATAACTATAGTACTACACACAAGTTGAAACAGATAAACTAATTTTAACATTTTATTCGTTCACATAATGTATTCTGATTCTCCCACAAAATTTAAAGGCGTCTTACATTGCACTAGTCGCCTTTATTATAAAAGCAATACTTTCATTGTAATTTAGATTTAGTGAATTGCATTTTCCCCAAACTTATAAAAATGTTTTGTTGTTGAGTTCAATATTTAATAATTCAGAAATAATTGCTCTATTTTTTTTACCTCACATTGACCCATTGGAGCTAGAAGGTTATTTTTGTGAGAAAATTGTCCTACAGCTATAATGGGGAGGGGAGTTCCTAGTGAGTAGATACTGAGAAAGTATTGGAGGTATTTTCTAGGTATTTGTTAGATATATTTTAACTTGAAATAGCTGTCTCATCAAGTCAACATTGGATTTAGAATACAAACTGATATAGGTACATAAAAATTTAAGTCAAAGAAAATAATGAGCCAGTAACCCCTAACATAGTGTCCGGAAGGCAATACTTGACCGTAACATCACGTCATTACTGTTTGAATATCTTATGGAAATCGATAGTTCAACTTTTAAAATATTTACTTTACGTATTTTTCTATACAATTTTTATTTTTTATTTTCAGAAACACGAAAGTAAAAATTATTGATTTAAAATAAAAGTTATTAACGACGGGAAATAGGTAACACTGCGTCTCACGCTTGTCACCAGGATAAGAGAAGAAATTGGATAACGCTGTCGCGATTCTCTGGTCTTAAACTATTCTGTACTCGATCGTACACTTTTCACTTATGTGGTCGTCTACACACTCAAAACTATTCTGCACTTGAACGGTCTTGTTACTTATTACGTGGTCATCTAAACTATTCCGTACACGATCGCACTTGTTACTTACTACGCGGTCATCTAAACTATTCTGTACACGATCGCACTTGTTACTTACGTGTTACGTAGTTACATCATATTACTTGATAGTATACGTATAGTGTCTGAGAATTAAACTTAATTGTGCTTGTGTGTACCTATGTGTAATGTCATGTGCATCAAATCGAATTATGGACGTATATGACACCGTTTAGTGTTTACACGTAATGCACTTAAATAGAAACATATACATCGTAGCCGGTTTAATCTCATATATTATTATGTGTCGTCGTGTCGAATAATTGTAATTAAAAAAGTTTTTATTTACGATGATTCATATGTTATATTAAAATCGCACGTCTTACATTCGGTACATCAATATATAGTAAATTCAATTTTTTTTTTATATTTTTATTTTACATAAACAATCTATACTATTTTTAGCACAATAAGTTTAAATGATAAGAGAAAAAATAGATACATGAATTTTTTTGAATGAGCAGCCACCCATTAGTGGCTCTTGGCTAATGATCAAATTCAATTTAAAACTTTTAATTTTTTTTGCGGAAGAGTGACAAAAATTGTGTCATTTCGTTTCTAAAATAAAATGTATTTTCAACATTTTAAATTCAATTTTAGTTAGAGTACTTCTTATAATATGATAAAATTGCATAATAATAAATTATTAATACATCTTAAAAATATACGCGATATCAATAGAAACATACGATACAAAATATGTATACATTAATTAATTAATTAATATTTTAATATTCTATATTTATTATTTACACCTATAAAATGAATTTAACTTCGTACATAATAATTATATTCGTAAATTGAAGCTTTGTAGGCCGATCAAGTTTCTTTTGATAATAAATATTTAAAGCATTATTAATAATTTTTTTTAAACAATTATCTTAGTTAGAATTACGTTATCCAAATTCAAAACACCATATTAAACACATTTTTTCAAAAATATCATTATTTATATTTCTGATTTCTGGGTAATACCTATATTATATTAGGTATATAGTTTCATAATTAATCATCATGTTTAATAATATTATGTCTCAAATTTTAATCCAATTTTATTAATGTATTGTCATTAATCATTAAAACATTTACCCGGGGTTGAATTGGATCTATAAAGATAACTATTTATACCATTTTTTTTTATAATTTACCACGGACATGAATGTATTTACTTACTAATTATATATTAATAAATATTTTAATTGACAAATCAAAATAAAATATGTTTTTTTTAGCGAACGAACTTTTTTTGAGACGATTAGTTAGTATTATAGCGATCATCGTTTAAATTTAAATATAAATATTTAAGGAAAAGAAAATTGTTTAAATTAAGGCTTTTGGAACGTATCCAATAAATTTGCCATTAGCTGAAATGAGTAAGACACATTCTACAAAATACGAGGGTTCGCAAACCCGTTCTTACACTGATCTCAAACTTTCAGAAACTAATAACGCGAAAGAAAAACAATCTTATAACAATCCTACTCAAACCAATGTAATTTCCCATTCTAAAATGTATGTGAATATCAAATTTAAATTACAAAAACTCATGCGATGCCGTCAAATAACTGGAAATAACTGAAACTGAACAATTCAGCTGTAAAAATAGTACAAGTTGAAATAAAATTTGATCCTAAATATTATACTATACCATGTCCTATGTTTATGAATATAAAATAAATACTCATTATATTATATTATTATAGGTTGGACGTCCGGTGTATGTATAATAAAAAATAATAAATTATGATTGGATTTCTTTGAACAAATCAATAAGCGAACTCGTTTAACGTGTAGGTCAGATAATAATTTCAATTTATCTGTCACAATTTTCTGAGTAGGTACAGATAAAAAAAAATTTAAACAAATATATGAATATTTCGCGTAGTCATAATAATATATGATAAACTGATTTGTGCGCTGCTCAAATTCAGTAATTTTGTGTTCATCTAAAAATAAAATCATAAATATGAATTATTATTTGATTCGTGTCAAGATGGCATTTTTTAGATTATTTCGAGGGTTATTCTTCTAAAATATTGTCCAAGAATGGATGAATTTTCACTTTTTCTCTTGAAGTTGTTTTTTTCAGGATGATACTTAATTTTACTATGTATAAAAATATAATACTTAAACGCTTTTTCTTTTTATATTATTCGACCAGAGCCATTCAAGCCTTTGAGTGTGAATTCAAGTTTTGCGTAGATCAATAATTTCACTATCGTTTGACATTCACTGTTGTATGTAAGAACTAATTTTAATAATAAAAAAATTAGCTTGTCATTAAAAAATGTAAAAACTCTACTCATAAACAAAAAAATAGTATAGAATTAGATTTTTGTTAAATAGTAATGAAAATGCTTCAAGCTCTTTTAAAAATACAAAAATGAGTATGTATAGATTTGTATCAGCCCATCCGGTATAAAGGTATTATACAATAATATACTGTTTTTATAACCTTTATAGTAATTTTAACAATATTTATTTGTTTAAATAATAATATGTTCCCCAAAAAAACATTATTGAAACAGAATATCGTCATACTTAGATCAAATATTAATTGCATGACAACCAAATATAATGTTACAATACCTTACCTAGTTTACAAAAAAAATTTATAAATATAACAGGAAGTGCACGCACGCTGATCAAAACACTCATTGACACATATTATCATATTTTAATATTTATTGTTATCAAACACTGATAATGGACTTACGTTTTGTGTTCATGGTACTCATAATTTTTTTGTTTTTATTTCATCTGTTTGTCTTCTGTGTAACTGTGTTTGTATTTCGTTTGCCGTTTATTTATTTAAGATGCATTTTTTTTATATGCATTTAATTGATTATTAAAATTTAATCTGTATTTACTATTTTGTTTGTTCATCAATATTTTTATTTCAACGAAACGGAGTACGGGTAGGTAGAGGTAATCAATATTGTATTAATTTGTTGCATATCGAAAACTTGATACATCTATATTCTATACGAATATTCGTTATAACTTTAAAACGTTTAACCTTTTTTTAAGCTGTAAATAATTTAATTTCCTTTTATAAATTATAATACAACATTAATTTCATTATAAACTACTATTAGAAAAAAAAAAAATTTAATACCTCCCTAGATGATTTAATTTTGTTAATAAATTTAAACCGCCAATTCAACTTAGGCAAAGCTGCTGAAGGTAAACTTTACATATTATATATTATTAACTATGTATTATTGTACACGTTTATACATTTATTACTGTTTACAGTATAGTATAGTATATACATTACAATCCATTAAAAACCTTTTATGGCCTTTTCGAGTATAAAAGAGATATATACGATTTTATAATTTGATTACGTTTGTAAATGTCTATCATAAAGTATGAAATTAATTACTTTATGGAAATTGTAAAGAAAACTGCAGTACCTAGTGCTGGGATAAAAGCATAATTAAATTACGGTATATTCAAAATGTCAAACGACATATTTGCTTAAAAAGTTACGATATTTACAGAACTCTGTAGTGTTTAGTGAATCACCAATACATTTTTTTTTAATTCACTATTTTTTATCATAGGTAGTATAAGAAGCAGAATACTTTTTAAAACGTTGAAGCATAAAGATTGAATAAACAGTTTTTATTAATACCTATAGATAGTTTAGCATGTATTACAGACGTATAGTTATATTAGTTAATAATGTTAACATATTATATTGAAGTTTAAGTTATTTTTCTATTATGTACGAAATCAGAAATATAGGCATAACTGGCTTGTTTTAAATTAAAAATAATAAAAAAAAAAACTTTGATAAAAATGTGCACAAATAATTTTTTTAAATACTTCTGTTCTACTTTAAAAATGTATTCAATTGGAACTCTTACACCAAATGTACAATATTATAATAAGTACCTATCTATATCTATTGTAGGTATAAAATAATCATTCGATATCAGACTATAATATTTATCAAGATAATGCATCACAATATTATTTACTCTGCTTCTGCCCTGCTGCTAACCGATATAACATGGCGTGTTTTCCGAGCAGACCGCAAAACAATTTTGATTGCAATACCGCGACCATAGAGACTATAGATAAAGGTATTTACCTAGGTAACAAAAACGTCTAAATCCTATAATTGTGAGGAAGGGGGCGTGGAAGGGATGCGGGAAAACTACACGACCGCCACGGCTGCCGCCACAAGACAATATTCCGGCGCGGCATTTCGGCGGTGGTGATTAATCACCAGCGAAATTAATTATTCCATTTGCTTTAATGGCGTCATTTTTTATTAAGCGTCGTGGGCACGCCAAAATAGCTTCCACGTGCCACCACCGTGTTGGTAGCACACGTAATTCGTTATTCATAAATAATCGGCACGCAATTAAATGTATACCATCTACACTGTATACAATGTACATAGAGTACGCGCGCGTATAATATATATATATATATATAGAGTGACCCATATAACTGCAGGCTAAACATAATAATATGTCCATATTACATGCACGTCTTGTAATGACAATATATGACAACTTTTATTTTTAATTTTAGAACTACAATATAACATTAGTTTAATAAATGTACTATAATGCCTATTGTAATGGGGGTATAAAAAAAATGGAAAACAATTGTAATATAGCATTAAGAAGTTATTGCGATTTAAACTACTGTCTAGGTATCAAGAAAATTAAAAAAAATTATATTAAAGCCATATATTAGACCAATAGGTCATCACCGCAGTTACTATGTGAAATCTAGTCCACGAGAAAAGAAGATAATACATCAACTTGCTGTATTAAAAAGTGACATTTTACGAAATATATTTTAACCGGTATGTTGGGTAGTAGACGAAACCGAAGAATACTCGAAAACAGACATGGCGGGTAGTAGGTACCAGCTTGTATCGCCTGTAAGGAACCAAATATAACCTAACCAAATATCATCACATATAGGTGAGATAATAATCGGAATGGTGGGGATATATGTGGAGATCGAAATGAATATATTGTACCGAAGACAGCCATTAGGTAAATAAATACAAGAGACGACCACTCAAACTCGGCAGACCAATAGGATCAGATGGATAGACTCTGCGAAAAAAAGGTACTTAATATGAGTCTGAATGTCTGATAGACGGGAATGCAATAATATACTGAGAATTGAGTAGAGAAAAATGGTAACTATAAAACTAAGTAACTAAATTATAAATACTTCAAACCATAATACAATGAAAATCGTTTTGTTTTTTTTTTCAAATCATAAACACAAATCTAGTTAGAAAATATGCGTAGGCCATTTAAATGAATCGCTCCGTATATATATTGTAGATAGGAATACACTGGCATTCGCAGCAGACCATATATATATAGCAGATGTAACCTCTCGCGGATCGATTCGAATACATAAATTCGCTGTATTATATGTGTGTTTGGTGTACGGCAAATGTCGTATAAATATAATATATAGCTCATATAATAGATTTTATTGTTCAGCGCGACAAAACAACGTTTATTATATTATTATACGGACCAGGCCATGCGCCACGCAGTTTTTGTTTCCACCAGTGAAATCGATAATCGTACTCGACTGCTGTGTGTCTCTATGTGTAAATGTACGGCGTATGTGTAATAATAATGTGTATATGGTTCTGTTCTATTGTCCATATGACTAGCAGTTATCGAATTCTCAAACTACGAGCACGGGATTTCGGTTTTTCCACGTATTTATGTGAAATATTCGACGAATTGAAATACAGAAATTTAAAAAAAAAGCGACGCGTCTAAGCAATGGATGGTTTCTATATAAAGTGATTTGTAATCGGAGCGAGGAATATTACTTATATTCGTTTTTACATAGCTGTTTTTTATGTCTGTAAACATTTCACATTTGTTCGCAGGTACAAAGAGCAATTCGATGCATATTCTATGGTCCTGGTAGCGAGTCAGTAGTATATTGCATTATACGGGAATGGGACACTTCATCCTGCGTTTTAAAATTTATATTCTTAGGAGTTTTCATATGAAAAAGAGCAATAAAAAAAGGACATTTTGAATACATTCTGACCCATGGGACTTTTAAGTTCTAAAAACTGACCCTTTGGTATGTTTGAATTGTCCATCCATGACATAATAAGCATGCTTTTTAAAAGCCATGTTTTTGATTTTCTCACGACTTCATACAATGGGCAAGGAAAATCATCCGCTCCAATTTACAGCAACCTCGATTTTTTTTCTATAATAAATTATTCTATTAAAATTTAATTTTAAACCGTAATATTATATAGCTTTGTATAATATTTATTGTATACTTAAGTTATTTTTTATTTCCTTAATTCCAAATAAAACGAATTGGTAGGAACTTATGTGTTATTTATAAATGTATGTGCCTTATATAAAATATTTGAAAGTATTTAAGTAGGATAAATGTTCGTCAATTAATCGTAAATTATTCACCACAGAACAATAAATTGCAATTCGCAATCATTTTACAGTACAACAATTGGCACTTATTTTTCTTAAATTTGTTATATCGTAAATCACTCATCACGTTTTTAATTAATTAGTCACTAAATTATAATCTTTCGTATATTAGATTAATAACTCACCATATAAACTATAATATGTGATATTATGTGGATATATCCAAGGCTGGGCAAGTTAATAATTTTTTTTAACTCAGTTAAGATAAGTTAATATGCACCAATAACAAAAAGTTAAAAGTTAAAAGATAATTTAACTATAAGTTAACTCAGTTCAGTTAAAAGTTAATACACAATTTTTGTTAACTCTTTATTAAGTTAAAAAAAAATTAATTTGTTTATACAACGCTAGCTTACTTAATTTTTTCCAACCTAAAACTAAATCATAGACTATAGTGTTTATACTTAACACAGTATTTCCATATAAGTTAGATTTGAATGATATTCATTTTTAACTTTACAAAATTCACGGTAATTATTTTTTGACATGAAAACGAAATAGACTGAAATAGTGAAATATAATTAAATTAAAAATAAAATATATTAACTCAACTTACTTCTTAAAATGAAAAATTAACTCGTTAATTTTAAGTTAATTAAAAAAGAAATTTAGTGAGTTAATGAAAAGCCAAAAGTAACTAGTTACGTCAAAAAGTTTAAATAAAATTAACTTTTTAACTCGTTAATGCTCAGTCTTGTATAATATCTATACATAAAACCCATTTTTGTAATGATGAAGGTAGACATTTTGTAGATACAAAACAGGGATCTCTTCCGTTATACGTATACCATTTCTTATTTTACGGGACACCACTTTTTTGGGGGGACGTCAGTGATGCCCGCGTTGCCACTTTCTCGCTTCGCTGCGCTCGGAAAAAAGAGTCGAAAATATCCCTTGACTTGTTAGTTGTTATGCAACACCACTTCAAGTTGGTCACAGGGTAACCGCCGTATATCCACTCTTTATACAATTATACGTATTATACGTGTTATAGGTACGTATACCACTATTTAAATTGAATAGTCGTCATAAAATTAAGGTCGTTATTCGCAGCGGAGTGAGCTAGTGGCAACGCGAGCATCACTGACGTGGTATACGTATAACGGGAAAAATCCCAAACCAGAATTATAATAATTAATAATACAAATATAGAAGATAATTTCAAAAAATTTAATTAAATATAAATTTCAAAATTTAAGTTTCAGTTCAAAATAGTATCCTCAGTCTCTCTTACAGGTAATGTACGTAGAATACTCAAAAAACAGTGGCCTATAGAAACCTACTAAGATAAAAAAAAAAGAAAAAGCATACAATAATATCTAAAAAGTATCAGGTCAGATGGCTCACTGCGAATCCCTATCCATAAATGATAACCTCTTGTCACTGACCATTATAAACTATTAAATTTATTTGTAAATAAAATAAGTTTATAATTTAGATAAGTATTTATTTAGTCTATTGTGAGTTGGTTGGTTGGTTGTTATTATTATTATTATTATTTTAAATGTAATTATTCATGCTTAATTTTTATTATTATTATTTTTTTCATAAATTAAAAATGTTGATTTAAATATTAAAATATGACGTACTATACTGTATATTATAGTTACCTAACGCAAGTTGCAATAAATATTCTTTCTGGAAAATTTTTATTACGATGAACTATCTTGCGATCAATTATTTGCAAGGAATTGTCTTGAGGTAATTGCCGGTAGTAAATTATTTACAACGAATTGGCAAGACACCGTTCACCGTTTGATTTACATTTTTTTTGCATAATATTTAATGCTTTTTTTAGACTATATTATCTTATTTTGAAGATACAATTTTTGTGTATCGTAGTCTCATCTAGCCGTAATATTATATAGTCGTGGTAACGAGATAGAAATCAAAATCTCCGACAATTACTTGAAATCCCTTAAAGTCTTAAACGATCGCGCATAATAATAATATGCGCTCATTAGCGACGCATCGTTAACTACCAGCGTGTGAGTCGACGAGTTTGTTGGCACATCATATAATGTTGTTTTCGACTGCGACGAATGGAAAATATATTATAATGTGCACCGTGCCCTCGAGACCCGAGTAAGTGGCCACTCGTCCGCGGGATTTGTTGACGGTGCTAGACGATGATCTCGTTGAGAGTTTTTGTGAGGGCGCGGGAAAGAGGTATAATAATTATTAAGGGACTTAGATGCTTGTTGTGGGGGGGGGGGAGGGGGTGAGGTTGTGTGGATGAGGAAGAGTGCACTCGAAACACAGCTCGCTAAGGGTATATTATAATATAATACTTACGATTGTAATATTTACGTATACCTATTATTAATACCATGTGGTAATGTATATAATATAGATATGTGCACTGGTGATGTTTACGCCAGCGACCGCGATTTTATCGTTTTTTTTTTTTTCGTTTTATCGATCGTAGGTTTCTCGTGTCGGAAAAGCGAAATCGGAAAATTTTGTCAGCACGTGGTTGTATGATTCCGCCGCGATGGCACATTTTAGGAGTACCGTGATAATGAATATATATCGATTGCCCCGCTCCAGTGGACCTTTTTTGTTCGTACCATTGTTGTTCCACTGTATAGTATAACGACGGGGTCGAAGAAACGATTCTGAAGAGCTGTATAGCTTTTACAACAGCTGTGTGTGTGTTTATGTTTTATGCGTTTTTTCGGTCAACACTTTTTGGGCCACTATAAAATCGCTCGAAACGTTTCATCTGAAATTCTGAAATACTTTCGCTAAATTGGAAATTGGATATGCATCTGGCTTTAAAACGTTTCTATAGAATTTCGAGGAAATCACGTAAAACGAATAAAATATTAAACAAAGACATCATTCGCGTAGCAAGTGAAATATCACTGAATAGGAAATACGCGTTTATATTATAATTGGACTATCAATAAAACATTGTTGAAACATTATATTATATTAGGTACTATCATTATACAGTTTTACCTACGAACAAATTAAAATCAACTAAAATACAATGTAAGTACAATGATTTAGGCACATAATATTATGTACAATAAACGTTTTGAGTGTATCCATTAAAAAAATCGTGTTCTGAAGACAATCATTAGCCGGTGCCTCTAGTTCTTAGATGGGTGACCAACCGGGTTCTAGTGACAAATCTTTGTCTGCACAGTGCACATATACACACGTGTTCTTACCAACCGTACCTTCCCCCACAGTTGAAAATCTGCAAAAAAATAACTACCCAGTGCCTTCTTAATTAATAAAAAAAAATAATAATAAATATTTATATATTAAGTAGCTACATTGAATTGAAATGTGCTAAAAAAGTTTTAAAAATATTGAATGATTTGAATATATTTTTAGGCCGGGGTGCAATGTTGCATAAACGTTCTGTAACGACTAACATGTAAGTGCGTTAATGGCTCTGTAAATAAAATTAGGTGTTGCTTGAACGTTCGATAAAGTTACCGGCTCTGTAAATTATCGACTACCGGACCTGTAAAGTGCAGATAGGATTTTGCATCTGTAACTACTGATCGGTTAAAATAATATAATATTATTATAATAAAAGAAAAACATATTTAATTTTTGGTGTTATCAAAAACGATGGTTTAATTTATTTGGTAACCACGGTTATAAATAATTTAATATTTCTTTATGCACCACTAGTATAGTTTACTAAATCATTAAAATTTAACAGAGCCGGTAAATTACAGAGCCAGTAACAAATGTACAGACCCGGCCTTAAATAAATAAAAATGTTTAAATTAGTATTAGGTTTGTCAATATATAATAAAATGTCTATAACAGTTTTATGTAATTAAAAAAAAAATTAAAATAAAATAAACAATAAAAAAAATAATATTACCTAAAAATAAAGTGAACATTTTTTATCCTATTAAAATACTGAATATAACTAATATTATAGTAATATGTATATATTATTGATATTATTATTCATCATTGAATATTATTGATTTCTTATTTGTATGAAATGTTGACTTTCAAATAATGTTAATGGCAATATTATTATTAATGTTTTTCAGTTTTCTAATAATAATCTTAAAAATCTATGTTTTTAATTTATAATTTATGTTTTGTTTTGTCGACACCCCCATAGTGTTGTAAATATTACAGTACATCATGGTATATCCAGAGCTATATCACACTCAGATAAGTTTTTGAAAAAAAATTATGATTTGATAACCATGTAAAAGTTATCATTTATCAGATATCAATATTTTATGTTACTTAAAAAATGTATTATGAGTTATAACGTGTTGTGTATTTTAATGTTCCTATACAACTTCCTCGTTACTTTTAATACCTAGTTTTAAACACACATGGTACTTTTATAGTTTACCTGAATTTAAACTCTTATATTATTTATTTTAAACTCATGTATAAACAACGAACGATTTAAAATTTATATTTTAACTATACATAATGTAAACTACGACATAACAACATTTTATTGGCATTTTACTGTAATTTACAGTAATTTAGAATCAAATCCGTTGGTGGTTACTCTCAATAATAAATTATACTTATGTACATACATCTAAACGACGGCGCAGACCTCGTTCGAAGTAATTTAAAAGCAATTACTAAAAGTACAAGTCCACCAATTGATTGTCAACAACAATGTTCGATAAACAAAAAAATGCACAGAAAGTTTGAATTGTTTTCTAAATGCAGAACTATAATAACACTTCAAAAATAGTTGGAGAAGAGGGCTTATATAGTTTTTATAGTCTAAACTATAGGTACCACTTGACTATTATACGTAGATTAAATATGCATGTATGTAAAAGATTTTTAACTTAACGAATATAGAAGAGATTTAATAAATATTTTAATACTTAGGTTAAACAAAAAGAAATTTCAACCATTATTCTTTAAACGTTGATATAAATAATCCGTTCAAACAACAGACGATATATTGTCTTGTATAAAAGTATTGTTACGGTGTATGACGGTTTTTTTTTACTAACGTTCAACATTAAAATTCCTTAATTTAAATCATTAATCATCAAAAATATCACATTATTATAATATAATAAGTATAGGATTTTATAAATAGTACGAAATTAATATATATTTATGACCTACATTTTGAACTCGGTGCACGTATACTAAATCAAATGTTTTTTTTTTTCATGGCTCTAGAGCCCGGCGACTATGGCCATTAGCTATTGTAGGGGTTCCGGTTGTTACGGTTGGTAGGGTTGGAACGATTGGTATGGTTGGTACGATTGGTAGGTAACACGTGTATGTGTGGCAAGGTTTTAATCACTATAGCCCCGGGTGGTCACCCATCCGGGAACTAGGAGCAGCGGCCGTTGTTTACTCGCAATCACGTTGCGTGATTGATTTTAGCCAAAAATCAAATTTTTATTACAATTTATTATAGGTAATTGATTTATTTTAGATTCTAACGTAACGTCGTATGTATCGAAAATAATGTGTTTTTTTTGTTTGTGTTTGGAAAAACTTTTACCAGGTATATATAGTAGATGAAAATGCTCTGGTCATCAACATAGATGGATGTTTCCGGTAGAAAATTAGATCTAGTTGGTACTTTTGAGATGGTAAAAGTTGTAAATTCCCAGTAGGTATGAACATTTGTTAAAATTTGAATATTATTATTAAAAATAATATTACCAACAATTTAGATCGTCTTTGCATAGATCATCTTCGATTTATTTTAATTTTAAAAATTATTCGTTCGGTCAACAAATGCAATACAAGGCCCTTCATAAGTTATTATAGCTATTTAAAAATATCAAAGATACATAGGCGTGGTTTTCAAGTACTTTAAGTTCAAATATTGACAAAATTCGTAAAAATCACGTAAACGTGCAATTTATTTTGAAGTTAAAAATCAAAATATATACAATTTTTAATTTTTAAAGGTAAAGATTGATAATTTAATACACGATTTATCATAAGTACTATATCAAAAAAATCACGATTAATTTAATTATAATAGGTTCATTGGTATTTCCCTAGGTACTAAAATATATTAATAAAATCAATGTTATCATAATATAAAATATCATATACATAGATACGCTGACCACAGTCTCTGCTCAGAGTCATTTTTCGCATATCTTGATATTATGTAATTTGTGATTACTTAGCGGTATCATCATTGATTTGAAATTTTTTCACAGTTGTACCCACTTCCCCAGATTTTAGAATCTGAGTGAAGCGATAAATGTATTGATTTTACAATGATGTGTGTTTTTTTTTTTATTTTATTTTATATTTTTTTTTTGTGTCTGTCCTCGCCTTTTAGGACAGTAAAAGTGCTTGGATTTTCTTCAACAGTAACTTTTCTGATAGGAAAGTGAATCTAGTTGGTACTTTGGGGGGGTCAAAAGTAAACATTTCCCAGTAATTTTCAAAGCGACATGAAAAATAAAATAAAAATTAAGGAAAAACGGGAATTTTTACGCAAAATCTGTTTTCGAGAAAATCGATTTTGGTTTTTGGTGCAACTCTGAAACAAATTACCGTACATGAAATTTTGACAGAATGTTTATATTAGCATTTTATATACACGATAACATTTTCCAAATATTTTGACTCATTTTGAGCTGTTAACGGACATTTTCAGTTTCCATTTTTTTAGTTTTTTTTCTATAAATATCAATAAAATTTTATTTGTTGATTAAAAAAGCTTGAATAGAAGGCTCCTAGGTTATTGTTACGATAACATTTGAAAGATATTAAAAATTCTTAGTCACAGTTTTTGTTTATAAGCATTTAAAGTTCAAATATTGACAAAATACGAAAAAATCACGAAAATTAGCAAATTATTTTGAGTTGAGAATTCTTAAAAATTTTTCTTTTTTAATCTAAGATTTGAAAATGTAATACAAGATTATCCATAAGTTTATCTACCTTTATCAAAAAAAAAAATGTCTATAAGAAAGTCAAATTAAATTTTTATGAGCGTTTGAAATTCATATTTTTATTATTTATCATATTTTTTTCTTATTTTCGAGTTCTCGTGTAACGATTTTCTTATTTTGTTGTAATTGAAAAACGTATGACTGTAGATCCTTGAAAATTCCACTGAATGTTTATATTAGCATTTTCTATACATGATAAAATTTTGAAAATAATTTGACTCTTTTTGAGCCGTTTACGGACATGGTCAGTTTACAATTTTTTAGTTTTTTTTTTTCTATAAATACCAATAACATTTTATAGCTATAGGGTAGATAAGCGTGAAAATTGTATGCAAGGCTCCTGATATATTGTTACAATAGCAGTTGAAAAATATTGAAAATACATAAGCACAATTTTTTTTTATAAGCATCAAAAGTTCAAATTTATCAAATTTAAAATGTAATAATTATTTTGTAGTTAAAAATTTATAAAATGTTCAACTTTTGTAGCTAAGGATTGAAAATTTAAAACAAGGTTCCACGTAAATGAGTAAATATATAAATTACTTTATTCACAATAATATCATCAAATATACTTAGTAATATCATATGCTGACTGACCGTTTTTTATTTTAATATTTTTAATTAGATACTTGTGCAGCTATTATTTACGTTTGTACCAATACGATAGACGCCAACCTTTGAACCAACTATTATTTATAAACGAAAATGATCATACAATTATTATTATTATTATTTTATACCTAATAAATTGTTCATTAACTATTTTTCATACATGTTATCGTTGTTATCAAATATTATATTTACGCGGCGTTTAAGTATAATAACTAATAAGACATAACCGATTTTTTGTATTGTATTACAAATTAAAATTAATGTAAGAAAAAGCCATTTGTATATTTTGATCCATGCTACTCTATTAAATCATATTAATAAATATATTAAATGGAACACTTTTCGTTGTCAGAATATTAAAACATCTTACATTTGGGGCACGTTAGTCATTACTCATTTGTCCCCGTAGAAATCGCACTCTGCTTTTGCACACAATAATATTATAATAAGCTAATAACGGTGCATATATATAGTAATATAGTATACAAATACGTGCTCGATATAATACAGTATACTGGCATACATAATGGTCTATAATATTTGAGTACATTATACGACTAATATACATTTACGAAGAATGCACAAATTATACATGATATTTAATATTCATAATGATAATAATATGGCCTGTGATGATATGAATTTGACACCAACAAATTTAATAAACGTATATCATATGACAAAATAATATACTTTAGAAGTTATAGTATATAACTTTATAAGTTAATATTTGTTATATATCGGGCTAACGAATATATTGTCTTGTTTACACTGTTGTCCAAAGGCCAAAGACTGACTGACCTCTATTTTGGTGCGTTAGCACTACGCGCCGAGTCACAACCAAAGTCCCAGTGTCGTCAGCGGATTCTCACGGTTTCGACTGCAACGCCGTCCAACACCCTATTTCCGGAGCTTTGTTTAAGCTTACAAAATACTATGTACAAAAATAATATTTCGAATGCCCAGGGGTTTAAAACAGTAATTATTTTACCGAAGTTTTACTTGGATTTTTCAACCATATACAATTTACGTAAATACAGTAAAATATTTTAAACAAGCGTCGTATACTTATACACTATTAGGTATCGCTATTCTTGCAAATAATCCGTCGAAGTAATGAAAATAACAGTATAATCTATTTTTCCAGGACTAATATCTAGAACATATTATAAATATCAACAGTTCACCTTGCATTACATTTGCTTAATATATTAACGATTGTCTTAATGATTTTAACACGGACAGAGAATGGTCACTACACGTCGACACTCTTTTAACTCGCGAATGGCGAACCACATCCAACTGGTAAATTGCCTATTTGTGTGGGACTTTTTATGAGCTGGAGTTTCGTTGTTACTTCTAGTCATTGTTAATATAATAATGTTGTTGATATTACATCTTAATCATATTATATTCATGTTATTATTTTGATAAAAATAACTACATTTTGATTACATTAGTCTGATATTAATATGTACATATATAATATGCATTGATAAATAGTGTTGAAGTTATTGTCAAATAATATATGACATATCATTATACTGTGAATAATATGATATTATAATGCGACAGTTTTACATCCTACCAACCAATCAGTGTGTTATTCCCGAATGCCGAGATAAGAGTGGTGGTTAGGCAGGGTGTGATTTGGAGGCACGTAAAGATTCGTTTCGCCGGAGTTTCGTTGCACTTGCAATTCATATCCCTATATTATATAGGTACCTATAAGGCTATACTTTTATGGACTCGTGGACGTCATCGTGAAAACTATTGGTTATAACTTTTAAGTTTAAATTTGAGCCCGAAATTTTGTTGCACTGCACAAAAGTAGACACACTCGACGACGACGACGAAACGTCCGAAAATCGTCGCAAATAGGGCGGTGACGACCATTGTCGTAAGAATGATGAATGATGACCAACAGGAAGTATCGTGGTTACCTGCACGCCACAAATATACCGAGTACAATTATAGTATGGATGGAAAACGTATATGCAGAGCTTATCGTGGTCGTAGACGTACAAAGAACGTTACCGTAATGTGAAATTCGTAGAGGGACGCGTTCAAAAAGTTATTGCCGAAACATAATATATCATATTGAAATCAGTCGTGTAAGCTGTCAAGGTATAGGGAGGTAGTGAACGCTGTGCCACATGTATAGTTATATTAAACTATTCATTCAATTCTATAATATGCTGTAGGAACTATCCAGGTGCCCGTTAAAGGAGAGGAGGAGCAGGAGGGGGGCACCAAGGCGAAAATAAGAATATAAACATTCAGAGAAATTTTCATGTATTTACAGTTATTCGTTTTTGAATTACAACAAAATAACAAAATCGCTACACGAAAAATCGAGTGAATATACAATCTTGTAAAAATATTTAAACGCTCATAAAAATTAAATTTGACTTTCTTGTAGACATTTTTTTTTGATAAATCTTATGACAAACTTGTATTACATTTTCAAATCTAAGATTTAAAAACAAACATTTTTGTAAATTTCTAACCCAAAATAATTTGCACATTATCACAACTTAAAATACTTATAAAAAAATGATGACTGGAATTTTAATATTTTTCAAATGTCATTGTAACAATATTTTAAGAGCCTTATATTACATATTCAAGCTTTTTTGCCCAACAAATAAAATTTTATTGACATTTATAGAAAAAAAAAACTAAAAAAATTGGAAACTGAAAATGTCCGTTAACGGCGTTAACAGTTCAAAACAGATCAAAATATTTTTTAAATCTTATTGTGTATATAGGATATGCTAATATAAACAACCACCAAAAATGTCATGTATTTACGGTCATTTGTTTTAAAGTTACACCAAAAACCAAAATTGATATGTTGAAAAATTGTTTTTAGTTTTTTCAGCGCATTTTAAAATTACTGAGAATTTCAAATTTTGATCTCCCCAATGCACCAACTACATTCACTTTCCCGTCAAACAAGATATTGAAGTTGAAAATCGAAGTATTATTTCGAATACTTATCGTGTACAGATACATAAAAAAAATTAATAAATAAAACACACATCATTGTAAAATCAATATATTCATCGCTCCGCTCAGAATCTAAAATTAAGTATATTTATCATTGTAATTGTAAGTGCCAAGTGGTGTGAAATTACACACATGTATGCATATTACCATTATTAAGAGGATTATGTTAGATTAACCTATTTTTGAATATGCATGAAGATGTAGTTTTCCTAAAGTACCAAAATATGATCCGAACAAATTGTGAATTCTAATAGGTATTTTAAAACTTTTGGCACATAATATATGAAAACCATTATTTTCTTTTAAAAAACATGCTTACAAAAACATTTGTCGAGTTTTTACTTTATGTGAGATACAAGAATTTATGTTTTTATAATTAATTGGATTTGTTTAACAATAAATAGTGAGCTGGTAACCTAGGGTTACCATAAGTCACAATTTAGCCAGGACTGTACTGGTTTTTAATATAGTGTATAGGGATGCCAAATTGTCTCAGAATAATTAACCTTCAATTATTATTCATGACTATGTTAAAAATTGGTTTTTTGAAAAAACAATTCTAGTAAAAAAACAATGTTGTTTTGATAACTAAACGTTAAATAAAAAGTTCGAATTCTTCATTTAGGTACTAACGAAATATATTTTTAATTATTTTTCCGCCTTTGTAACAACTATTATAATTTACGAATACGTTCATTGTTTTACTGCTCCTGCAATATTCTATACAAAGACCATTTTTGTCATCACTTATCGCTATTTCATAATTTTGTTGGTTACTTAGGCCGATTTGTTTGACGCTGAGTTAACTATTATTTATTACTTCATGAATGTAAATTGCAGAGACGTTGAATGCTGACAATTGTATATTTATTTGTGGTATTTCAGATACGGAAAATAGCTGGTTTCTATTTATTTTCTACGTTTATTGATAAAACCTAAAAAAAATCAAGAAAACTTATTGTTCAATTTGATTCGATTTGGATTTTGGTTCTGGTTTTGATTTCAAAATATGGGTTCCAACATAGCTTTTGGTTCTTAAATCTGCTTCAGAAACAGCTGATTCTTTTGGTTTCGGTTGCTTTCAGTCCTTAACCTGTGCGTGAATACAACTGATCAAATTTTGATTAGATGATATTCCAAAATATGCACACATGGTTGTTATAGTTACCCAAGTTGTATGCATGATTGCAGTCTGCTACAATAGTTGCACCCCTGCACGTTTCAAATTGTGTAGGTACTGTTTTGTAGCAAGCATATTATATAGGTAAATGTCGTCGTCGTCGAATGCCAACGAAAAATATATCCGAAATCAGAAACTCCATATTTGCTCTTTTTACGATATTTCGTTCGTACCACCAATAATTAATGTGATTCGATTATGTGCGAAAAAAGAATTCGATGTTTCATAACGCGCGGCAGTACAGTAATAACGAGTGAAATCGATTCGGCGGCGGCCGCGGTGGTGGCGGTGTCGGTGGCGGTACTCGCGGCGGCGCGTTTACAATATAATATAATTCCTTTTCACGTCGCCATTTTGTAACCACTTGACATTTGCATATAGGAGAAACAAAACAACAGAGAAAAAAAAATCGGACCCGTAACAATACTCACACGTATATAATATACACGGTCGGTGGGGTGGGTGGGCGGGCGGGCGGACGGCCGTGGGTTGTTATAAATCCTTTGCGTGACGACCGTTTAAGCCGTTTCGTGTGTATACGCCGTCGTCGTGGGTTCGAGCGAGAAAATCGTATGTATATTATACAGGGCGCTTTTCACGCGAGCCAGTCGCAGTCAGTCGATCGGTCTACCTCGGACTTACAATAACAAGATAAGCGGTGGCAGCGGTGGTACCTATATATATATCGCGTGTTCGTTAAATGCATACACTTTTGTACATATATTTAAATATACAGGATGTTTCACCGTGTGTCTCCGCATCGAGTACTTTTCCCTATTCCGTAGTTTAGAAATATACTTTACTATTGTATAGGTCAACGCAATATGTATTAATAATACATTATTTTTGGTTTATTATCTTATCTCAGGATTAAAATATTAATATTTATATTTATTTCGCCAATCATATTATAATAACTATGTATAAGGATTAATAATAAATTATTTTTGGTTTACCTTAACTCAGAATAATTAAAATATTAATGTTAATATTTATTTCACTTATCATAATAATATATGCAGTATATTATTATGTAGTTATTTGCGTGCGTTTTAAGGCAATAATATTATAGGCAGGATGCGCGCAGTGGCGTCGGATACCGGCACGGTTATCTTATTCTATACCGCGATACCGGGAGATGTCATGATTTAAAGCGAGGGTGTACGAGGACAAATACGAGGTGAGACACCCGATATATATTTATAAATATATATATATAAGCGGTAAGGTTGTGACGCTTGTGCGTGTACGAATGCGTGAGTGACCGTGTGCGAGCCCGGCTATACACGGAGGTGACGGAGCGCTGACGACAAAGCAAGCAAAGGTGCGCCTTTCCAAACCTTTGGTTATTGAGCTTTTTTTGACGTCTTTATGAAATGCTATATAATATTGTGAGAAAATAAATACCGCAAACAGGATATCGCGAAGTCGCCATGCGATCTTTTACGCCGTCTTTGGCAATAATTACGATATAATATCCGTACGCGTTAAGTTTGGCCAGATGACGTCGCGTCAAGTACACACACACTGCACTGGGCTGTTGTACATATATAACATTGGAGTACATATAATAATATCATAAACACCGCAGGTTCGGGGACGGAAGTCATGTAGCGCGGCGGCGCGGTGGCGGCATCGGCGTTGGCGGCGGGTGCACGCCAAGAGGCTATACACTACACCTCAGTTTCGGTCGGCTTTGCATCGCCAACGGTCGTCGGTCGCGCGGACTTTGGCCCCGAAACGCGCTCGTCGAGAGTCGCACATTATGGTACGTGCTGCCGGTGTACGCGCGACGTGATACACCAGTTTTTTTTGGCCGGGGGGGTTGATATATTTTGGATATCAGAAACACGCACGCACGCCGAGCCCTGCCACTTTCGGCAGAGACGTCCGGAGTCATCCCCGGACCGGTAAACAGCATCAATCGAAACGAAACGATAGTTTAATGACATTACTACCACTTACCTGGTCGCCGATTTTGTACCCGTCCAAGTCGTTGTACGTATAAGGCCAGCGACGACGACGACGACGACTTACCGATCGACGGAGGGCGGTCGTGTGCGTGCGTGTGCAATCAGATCACAATCCACGCCACACATATCGCTGCAGATTAAAAATAATATCATGATCATTCTGTCTTCCGATAAGCCGGCGAATTTGAAAGTTTAACGAGGCAGTACCTGCACACAGACACGAAGACGGTGATACACGTGCGTTTCACTATCTCGGCACGTGCTGCTATTACTACTATCGGTAGGTGAATCTAATACGATTATTTTCCACGTATTTAATACACATATACGTAGTATATTATTAATATTATATATTAAATATAAAACGTTTGGATCTAGTATTCGATTGGACCGCCGAAAACGAATCAAAATAAACATATACTATGTATATAATGTATATAACGTATATTATATTATATATTAATATGTAATTACCCATCGCATACGTGTGCGTGTGTTACAGGTGTTCCGATGGGGTGGACGTTACAACAGCCCAGGTCCCGTCATTTGTTATTGCTATTCATAACGTTCGCGTGTTCATGCAATCACGGTCGTGTTCATCTCCAAGTCGGGTGAATAATTATTCAATCGTAAAATAATTGTGATAATTACCCATCTATATATTATTACTAGGGTTCGGATTTAAAGGCAATATAATCAATAAAAAAAGCATTTAAAATGTAAAAAAAAGGCAAATAAAGGCATTTAATTTATATAAAAAGGCAATTCATAAATATACTACAAAATAAAAAAAGTGAACATTTTTTAAAAACACTTTCAATTGCACACATTTTGAGAAAAATACAAATTAAAAATTAAAACTGCATGCAAAAATAAACTAGTTGGTATTAAAAAAAAAATTGACTACCATGTACTTTGATAGGCTGTCTTCAGTAAATACCAAATACTCGATAAGACGATATCGATAAATATTGCGAATAATAAAACCCATTTGTAGCGATATACGCAAGCTGTGTATAAAATTATAAATCAACTGAAAAATTAAACACAAAATAGGCATTTATAAGTACAAAAGGTAAAAAAAAGGCAAAAAGGCATTTATAAGTAAAAAGGCAAAAAAAGGCAAAAAAAAAAGGTTCCATCGTCTAATAAATTAAATGAAACACATTTTTGTATAAAAATTATTTTTCTATTATGATTAATAAAAGAAAGGCATTTGCCTTCAAATCCGAACCCTAATTATTACCAATCTCATGCGTATCTTACACCTTAAACCGAGGGTCGTATCGTTACTATAGTACATCATAATATGTTATCATACTTGTAATGCACGGAGTGATTATTCTATTGCAGAACGCTCGTCGCTATACCTTCCCCTGACTGTCTAACCCAGTGGTGGATTTACGGGGGGAGGGTCCAGGGGGTTTGGACCACCCCAGACACTGATATATACTTATTATATAATCAATTAATTAATTTTATAAAAATAAAAATAATACAGTTGAAATAAATATTATTTTTTTGGACCCCCCCCCCCCCCCCCCCCTAAGAAAAATGTTGAAAATCCGCCACTGGTAACAACATTCCCTCAATATGAGTATAAAGTTTGGAACAATAATCATCCTGTTTATAGATAGGTACTACCGATTATACGATAAAACTGTATATTATATAATTTCATATGATTCCCACGTATTGCAACATTTACAACATTGACACGATGTTACGATTTTATTCGTAAATAACTTGTCACAAACTAAATATTATACTGTCTTCAAAAAAAAAAAACACTACTGCCCTATAGGTTGTTACCTATTTATTACTAGGTTTGGCTACCCCCACTCTCCATTTCAACAAATATTGGTGGTAAAGTGGAATTTTAAATTCTATATCATTGTAATTTATGTTTATCGCTAAACCGACGTGTTTATACATATAATAATTACTGTCGTTTTATCAGCATTTAAAAAATCAATTTGTGGTTCTAAAAAAAGAGATGATATCATTAAGGTAATATTTTCTGAAAACTTGCGATTTCCTTTTGACAAATAATACATTATAATATATGATGATTTATCATTTATGGCTAATGCTATACGCGCTTTGCGTGTCTAAAAATGAATTCACGTTTTCGTATACAACATATTATTATAATTGATAATATATTTATGTTTAATGATTTCTTCGTGTTACAAAACGATAAGTATTATTATAATTATTCTATCCACGGTGTAAGGTCCCCATTACACATATGTTCTGTACCGTACGAGACGGTTGAGTTAATAAGGTACCGGCACCTGGTTTATACCGTATACCTACGTGATCGAGGTAGGTACATACTATAACACGTATACCGTTTATGTTGGTACCTTATACCAATGCGCACGTGCGTCTGCGAAATATTGATGAATTAAATGTTTGAAATACTTTGACAGAAATTTCCGTACAAGTTATTGCGTGTATTTTCAGAGCACTGCAATAGTGTATTGTAAAACAAATATCTATCATTACTATAGAGAACGGCCATTGTGTTTTCTTTTTTTCTCTAACCAGCCTTATCGTATATGCCCACACAAATACTTCCAAACAAGTTCAATTTGTTGGAATTTATTTTTTAGATATTATTGTAGGTATATCATTGTGACAATATTATTACCTCTCAAAAATTACCTATTTATTTATCTATGTTCTTACAGACCAATTTTATTAGAATGGTTATTAAGTGTAGTATATCTCATAATATTGGTTATTTATCGTTTTGTACCATATTATACTATGACATGGTTGTAGTCACGTAAGTACACACAAATAATAGCTAAGTAAATTCGTACTCGAATGTAATGTATACAAAAAATTACTAAAAAAAAACCAGTGGTTTAGAGAACAAAAAAAAATCAATATTTTAAATAAATTGGTATCCCAATCTGTGAGAAATGAGTTGATGGAAATGCATTTTTAATAGAAATAAAATATAATGGTATAAACATTTTTGATAACACAATAAAATATGGTTTTGACATTGATGGGGTCGACGTCTACTACGCATTACTGTAGTATTTTTTTTCACGATACTTTTTTACCATTGTTTCATAAAAAAAATATACGTATATATACGGGATGATCAATTTAATCGGTTGCACTAATTTTCCAAATACATATTTTTGGGTTTGAAAAAAATGTTTTTAATAAATTATAATTTAAATTAATATTTGTAACTACAACTTTAAATCTATAAAAATTAAATCTGATTTATTAAAACTTTTTTTTTATTAAAGTGTTGTTTTAGGTTTTTCGTATTTATGATAAATAAATTTCGTAATCAGAAGCCAAATAGTTTTTCTAAAAATGTCGATGTAATCTAAGGTCTAACAAATAGTGATTTTCGATACGAATAGCAGGAGGAGAGCAAAGCCACCGGCACCCCCGAAAATTGTACGTTTCATTTTCATATGTCACAGTGAGGGGACTCGTGTCTGTGACTGACACGCCGTCTTAATTTGTAAATCGACTTTGATCCAATCCCATATAACATATAATAATGTAAGTGTGTAAGTATATGCTGGCGGGGATTTATAAATCTGAAATGGGGGGCCCCATTATTTTCAGAAAATATACAACTATAATTTTAGAAAAAAATTTAGATAAAATGCAATGTTTATTTTATATTTCTATTCTATAATTTATAGATACGGTTTTATAACAATATTAAATTTGTTTTTTTTTTTAAACTAAATGTATTGATTTTAAGTCGTATGATCTATTTATTATATAAATAAATGCATAATATATAACATATCCAAACGGGTGAGGGGTCCAAATCCCTTTAGCCCCATTGATTTGCGCCTCGTAGTGTGCAGCAGTGTTTGTGCGCGAGCGGCGAGCCTATTACATCGGAGAAACAGATAAACGTGACCGCGTCATAATAATGTGTAGGTACCTACCTGGGACCTACTCACTATACGGAGCAGTGAGTATAAAATAATCGATACACACGAATAATGTGCACATCTATTGCCCAGTATTGAATTAAAATTAAACCGCGTGTTCGTGGATTAATTCAAAGCATGCTATTATAAAACGTATGGATATATTCTATGGTGACATGGTATATTATATTATTATAATTATATAGGTAGGTCGTAGGTAACCTAACCTACCTACATATGTTTTTATCCGTTTAAATTTCTGTTTATCCAGATATTTTTATTTCGTCTGACAATATATAAAATTATTCTCAGAGTATACATATTTTAGTTCAGCAGCGGTATCGTGGATTTGCTACTTTATCGGTAGGTATAAGCCTTATACCTAAATAATTGATTGTTTTATTTTATACCTTAAACACGATATTATATAAAACGTATTTTGTATCGCAATATAGCTACTGTTGCTGAGGCTAATGTTAAAAAAAAACTAATTTTATCTTGCTGTTCATTATTACTTAATACTTATTATATATTTATACATAGGTATCTACTACGAATATAATTAGGATAATTTTATTATATATACTATAATATACCGTATTGTATTACATATTACTATACTAGTCAATAGTCATCCATAAAAGCAAAAACAATTATTCAAGAATGTAATGTTTTTTACAATGATGTGTTTTTTTTTATTTTTGTGTTTGCACTATTTTAGGCAGTAAAAATGCTACGGTTTTCTACGACAGTATCTTGTTCGATGGGTAAAGTAAATCTAATTGGTGAATTTAGGAGATCAAAAGTTGTCCAACGACCAACAGTGTCCATTAAATTGAGATGAACCCGTGGAGCACAAAAAAACATATCCCAACAAACAGTTGCGCTACTGGCGTGAACTTGGTAGCGCAAAAATTGGAAATTGGCCCCACGATGGAAATAATATCCAAGTTGTCGAACAATATCCAACAATCTACCAACAAATTTGTTGGATTGATTGGATCGATGTCTGCTAATGTTGCGCTGCCAAGTTCACAGGGGTTATTTTTTTGTAATTTTATAATATTTTTTCAACTTACCGGCTGTCCGGCTATCGTATAAATAATAAGTAATAACAATTTAAATATAATATACAATACCCTAGATAAACCGTCTTCACTCAGAATTGTTTTTCGTATACAATGATATTATCTCATTTAATTCAAATTTAATACCATCCATTACAGTGACTGTACAGCAGAACGACATCCACTTACCTTTGTTTTTATTTTTTTTTAAGTTATAATTAATTATATTTTGTGATAATCGCATCAACGGTTAAAATGTAACGTTAAAAAAATATAAACTTAATTTACAATGGACATATTAAAGAGTATATTATCCAGTATGCGAGCATGGGTTAGATTGATACCTACAATAACCTCTTGTATAAGAGTATTTTTGAATATAATTATAAAGCATGATTATTGATAGTAAGTATTTATGTTTTTAATTTCAAACACATGAGTAAAATAATCCTGTATAATATCTTCGATTCAAAGTTATAATTTAGTTTTCTGAAAGCTCATATATACCTAGCATACCTTTATTTTGCATTGATAACTTTTCGTGAACACCGTTATTTGTGTCACGTGAAATTCAAAAGAACCTATTATAATATAAAAAAAGACTATAACAAAAAAAAAAAAAAAACGTTAACAATACTTTTATTATCATATTTTAAAAAAAGTACTGTTTCTTGCTTTTGTTCGCGATGAATTTAATCACGATTGGACCACCGTCGTCATTTACCGTAATTATATTATATAACATATATTATAGTGTGTCTATTGATTAAACCTTTTTTACATTTTTGATTTGACAATTATTGAAAAGCATGGTTTTACCACCTTGCAAATTCAATACTTAAATATTTAATAATATAATAATTAATGTAATTATGTTCAATTATTTCACTTATTTTAATTTAGTATCAAATTAATAAAAATTATACAAAGAGTAAAGCAATCTATTTTTTAAATTATTTATTTTAATTTTTATATTTTCTGATTATTTATTTATGAAATAATTATTTTAGAACTGTTCAAGCAAAGATTCAAAACATTTTACAATTAGGTACATAAATTCTAGTGTATTCTACAACTATTTTGTGTGTGTTTGAAAATCTCAGCACATATTTTTCAAGTAGATGGAGTTTTCTAAAAGTTTGATTAAACATTTGATGTTAATTATGTTCAACCAAGATAATAATTGCATCACATCCTTAGAAATTTTCAATAATAAGGACAAACCCAATTAAAATATTAGTAAAACTTTTTTTGAAACATTTTTATGTTACAAAACAAAATTAATAATATTATGCGTCCAATATAACGTTATATAAATTTGTAAAACCGATAGAATTATCACCTGCCTTAATAATATAAATCATTTTGAACTAATACATGTTTAAATCACATGGACATTTGCTTATATTTGAATGCATTATTTTGATTAAATGCAAATATGGAATCTGTAATTTCATGTGAAGATATTGTATTGAATTAAATTTATCCAATTTTGTCCAAATTTAACACGTATCCTCTTTGTGCTCCACTCGTAACTGTAATCTTCATAACGTGCGATAAATAACAACTGATTTCAATAAATTTTTATAAGCACAGTGAATATTATTATATTTATTACACATTTGTATGGAATTAAAATTCAGTACCTAACTTTATGGTCACATAAATAAAACGTGTGCCCAATTGATTGAACACATTTTGGACTTGGTTTAAAATAAATTAATTTTAGTTGAATGGGATTCAATATATCTTGAGTCGACTTAACGGATTGCTAGTTTGGTGATGGTTTTCGTCCAATTTGAATTTAATTTAGTTGCTCAATGGATAGGAAAACTAATTTTCCGTTCTAGAAATGTACCCACGCGTCTTCCTGACAAGTTGGCTTAGTAAATTTGCCTTGGAACGGGATATAAAAGCATACCTACGTAATCAATTAAAGACTGTTAATATTTAATCTAAATAACAGCCGATGAAATTAAGTATACAATTGCATGTGTGAAAAGAGGAGATGATTTTCGAACTATTTTTATTTAAAAAAAACAAACTATTTGGTAATAATTAATTCAGTTAATTGTTGATTCAAGTAAAATGTAATCATAATAATATTATGTAGGTATAAATGTATAATAATAATATTATATTATGTATCATACTTTTAAACAAAAATGTTGTTATTTCTCTTTTAATTTCCAATTTATTTTATGTCAATTATGGATTAAAGTTTATGGACGACTACATATATATATATACATATTTTCTTAAATTTATTTTACTAATTATTATACTTTTTACGTTTCTCTCATTTCCAAAATGGAAATTATATAGTATAATATATATAATATCAAATTAATTAATTTTTTTTTTTTGGTGTTTAATTGGAAAAATCATAAAACGACTGTATGACACCAATAATGAGAATATACATTTATTAATTAAATATTAATATATACATACAATATGTGACCAGTATTATATATGTGTATAAATAGGCGTCTTAAAATTTAATTTTGATTTAAATTTAAATTTAGATTACCATATAAATACCTAAATATATTCAACAAAATTGACTTATGATGACAAAACATAGGACCTACGGTCGATGATGATTATTATTATTATAGCTTAATTATTATTACGCATGTCCCCGGTAAAAAAATAACAATCCTCTACAGTAAAGCATATGTAAACACCAAGGGAGGACCTACTTATAAGAATAATGTTTTTCAAAGTATACTACTGATATATAATTTATATAACTTGACAATTTCAAGCACCTAAGGTCCGATTTCACCAAATATGCTTTAATCGTGGTCAACTATATTATATTATGTTCGTGATCGTGGTTACAGTCATGACAAAATAAATAGTTATGCTATCAACTTTGTGATACGCAACTGTGTGGTCTCCCACCACAAAAATTATGTCATCCGTTCTCCGATATTATATATATTATTATTATTATTATTTCTGCTGGTGAGAACGGCTTACGTCACAGTTCTTGGCGAAGTGCGGGAGGGGTGCCCGTTATCGACCAATATTAGTTACGTTGATAGCATACCTATTTATTTTGTCATGGTTACAGTAATCTTGGTAAAAAGTTAATCGTGATTTACCAAAATTTGGATTTCACCACGTTAATCGCGGTTCCACTAAACGCGATTACGGTAACCCCGATTAACCTTATTAATCAACTTCATCGTTGATACCACGGTCTTCGAAGATCTTCTAAGACCATGGTTGATACTAGTATCTATTATAAGGTGATAACAATGGTAATATGATATAGTTCGTTAATCGTTTGGCGCAAAATTTCAAATTTTGATCTGCAACAACTACCGTGCCATGCGTTGCTGTAATAAAGTTTTGTCTTTTGATTTTTCTATTGTTAATATTTCAATTATGAACAATTTAAAAACGAAGCGTGAACGTAGTTTCGAATACCTGGAGAAGTCTGTTCTTATTATCATTGTTGCTGAGCACTTCGGTTAAGTTAGTGTTCATTTTCGTTAGTACTGTGAATTTAATAATTTAAATTTGGTCAGGTCTTACATATTATTTTGTAGGTAGGTTTTTTCTTTTTATCATATCCAAAGATAAAGATCAACATAATAACGTTATTCATTAGTTTGATGAATTTGGTGCAAAAACGTTTTTATTTTATTCATATAACACAATTCATATTATGCATTTTTTTTTTGTAAACTGCGAAGTCAAAGTAAACTATAAAAAAAATGCGATGTAACACAAAATCGAAAGGCATATTAAACAAAAGCAATTATTTAACTTCAACAAAATTATGCCAAGGATATATTGCAGTAATAGGTATACATTGAAACAATGTGAATAAAATATAATATCAGAAATTATTAACAGAAACTATATATAGAAACCAATACAAACATCGATAAGTGTTTCGTTGCGAACGTTTTAGCAAGCATTTTCCATTAAGTGGATCAACTGTCCAGGTTTCAATAAATTCGGTAAAAGTGGAGAAAACAAACTAATCAATGATAAGCCAATTGTTTGATTTTAATAATTCCATACAATTGACTATCGAGCATCATCAAGTGTTACTACTTGCCGTACGTGATAACATCAGCTAAAGCACTTAGGGGCCTTATACTCTCAAATAGTTCATAATACTTCATAACGTGTGCTGAAAATAATTATTCCTGATAATAACCATAACAATAATAAAAAAAGGTGGATAAGTGGATGTCGCTCTGCTGTACAGTAGGTTACAAGTGGGTCACTGTAATGGATGGTGTTAAATTTAACTTCAATGATTTAATATCATTGTATAAGAAAAACGATTCTGAGCGAAAACGGTCAGTCAGCCTATAGGCCATATATGATATTACCAAGTATATTTGATGATATTATTGTGAATAAAGTAATTTATATATAACCTATTTACGTGGAGCCTTGTTTTAAATTTTCAATCCTTAGCCATAAAAGTTAAACATTTTATACATTTTTAACTACAAAATAATTAATAAATTATAAATTTGATAAATATTGTCAACATTTGAACTTTAAATGCTTATAAAAAAAAATTGTGCCTATGTATTTTTAATATTTTTCAACTGCTATTAGAACGATATATCAGGAGCCTTATATTAAATTTTCACGCTTTTTTACCCAACAAACATTTTTTTATTGATATTTATAGAAAAAAAACTAAAAAAATTGAAAACTGACAATGTCCGTAAACAGCTCAAAAAGAGTCAAATTATTTTATGGTGTATAGAAAATGCTAGTATAAACATTCAGTCAAAATTTCATGTCCCTACGGTCATTTGTTTTCGAGTTACACCAAAAACCAAAATCGATTTTCTCGAAAACAGATTTTCCATAAAAATTCCCGTTTTTTCCTTAATTTTTCTTTTGTTTTTCACGTCGCTTTTGAAAACTACTGGGAAATTCTTACTTTTGACCCCCCAAAGTACCAACTAGATTCACTTTCCTATCAGAAAAGTTACGGTTGAAGAAAATCCAAGCACTTTTACTGTCCTAAAAGGTGATGACAGACACAAAAATAAAAAAATTAAAAAAATTAAAAAAAAAACACACATCATTGTAAAATCAATACATTCATCGCTTCGCTCAGAATCTAAAAATTATAATACAGTAAGTCAGTAAGATGTCTACAATTACGCGATTTAAAAATGTACTATGTATTCGGTATTTCGGTCATCATTAATATTTATTTATATCTAACAGAACTATTTTGTGTATACATAAATAAACGATCATATTATTATCCTGTATTCAAATTAATAATCAAATAATAATTTCCTTATTAGTAAAATCATTACATTATATTTTTATCATTATTTCAAGTTGTTTCAAGATGCTATCAATATAATATACAAGACTTACATAAATGGAAATATGATGTGAGTATTCCAATACTGCATAATAACAAAAAAGATTGTACAATTAAAAAAGTACTTTAACAAATTGTTGAAGTATTAAATTTGATGTAAAACAATTGTATTTTATGTGTGTGAATACAATATAATAATATAGATTAAGTGTTTTAAGTACCCTCAGGCCACAAATAAATCAAATAATATTTTCAAAGTACAAAAAAACAACTAATATTATCGTTACCTATTCTTCATTTAAATATCTAAATTTGTCCAAATTTGAACTTAAAATGTCTATTAGAAAAAACTGTGTTTACCCATACATTTTTTTAGATTTTTTTTGCAGTATAAACTATTTATGTGAAACTTTGTTATAAATTTAATCCTTAGCTATAAAAATTGAGCATTTTGTACATATTTCACTACAAAAATATTTACAAATGTTCGTAATTTTGATAAATTTGTCAAAATTTGAATTTTGAACATTAAATATTTTAAAAAAACTGTGCCTTTGTATTTTTAATATTCTTAAATTTCTATAAAAAAAGATTATAAGGATCCTTGCATTACATTATCAAGCTTTTTAACCCAGCATTTTTTTTAATTTGTTCTGGTGTATTTGTGTTAATGCGTAAGAATAAATACTGTCAATAAATCGTGTCTGATTTTATTTATATGTCCTCCATCGTTTCATCCCAGGGCCGATCGTTCTTGCCACCCCTATAAGTAGATCAAATCAAGGGAGACTTTTAAAACTGTATGATTACAATATTATATTTTGTTAGTTTTTCTTAATAATTAAAACAAAGTATGCCAATACTGGCAATACTTTTCATTAAATTTTCTAATTTTGAACTCCTAAAGTAGGTACAAAATTAATAACATTTTCTACCAAAAACCATAGTCAATGTTTAAGATTGAAGCATTTTTTTGCTTCAAAAACCGAACCAATAGAATAATGCAGTTACCCATAATGTCCTTTATAGAATAAAAGCGGTTTATACAGTATTTTATTTCGCTTGGTATAACTTGAAAAAAATAAAAGCTTATGATTACACCACATTTAATGTCCTTTGTAAAGTTTAAGATTCAATCTAATATGTGGAATTAGAACATTAGGTTCTTCAAAATTAGATTGATTTTACTGGTTCTAGTAGCATTACCCAATTAGGAAGGTATATAATCTTGCTGGGTATCGATAAACTACAAGAATGTACCTATTTATATGTTATCCCTTTTATAGATCAGAACAATCATACTGACATAACTGTACTTAGTAGGTTTTTCTAGTATTTTGACAGTTTTATTTAAATATTATAAAAAAAACGCAAACCCATTGTACCTATATTTATCATATTTTCATTAAAACGTATACTGCATTTTGAAACCAGAGTATAATATAGATGTAATAATAATAATACAGTCACAGTAGTATTCCGTATTTCTGTGTCGTCTATACGAAATGAGACACGAAAATGAATACGCCCCGGACAACGATAACATTTAGACGTTTGAGATAGTTACAACTTAAAATGTCTATGGTCTAACTAATAAACTTAATGAAAATGTTTAGGAAACAAATTACAAACGACATGTTTACCACTCTATTATAATAAGTCCCGTAGCATGAGATAAATGTATGCTATATTATAGTGTATGCTATAGAAAAGGATAGTAATACACTTGAAACATTGAATGCTATTAGTCTCTGAGGACTTTTTCGGCAGAATATAACAAATATTTTATCGACCGGAGCACACGAGTGTTGGAAAAAATCAAGTCGCGGACCTGAGCCATGAGAATTATTGCACTATTATGTGAGAAATAAACACGGGAGACAAATGTTTCAGAAACACGATTTCTAATGGATTAGCTACAGGAATCGAATGGAAATATTTGGACCAAATTAAGGCGGTGTTTATCATATTATCTTGGACCACAAAATGAATACCATTTTGATTTAATAATAAATATAATAATATAAAGAAGGTAACCACAAAAATAATATAAGTAGGTGCAGTTGCCTTTATTGTCGAGAGCAAATAATTAATAATTATTATTCGACCGACTTTAAATATAGTAGTTAAAACTTTTACGAATAGTTGAAATAAAAGTAAATAATATCCATATCTTACGTTGTATAAATTATTAAAAAGGAAGAAAATAAATAAGGCCTAAAAATGTAAAATATTTCTAGACAAATTATATGTGATGATATTTTATTCGATAATACCTTCAATTACGACAAAACCACCACTTCAATTAAACATTTCATCAACCTTAATAATATTGATTAATTTTGTCGGTATTGCTAATCAGAAATAACACATAATATTGAGAAAATACAAATAAAAAATACCTTAAGTATACATTCTACAAGGGGATCCGAGTATCCGCCTATATCCGAGTAATACGAAAAGTTGTATTTTTGCTAAGCTCTCGATTTATTAAGGATTTGGCTAAAATTGATTATTTTTGCTACTTATTTGAAGCTGATTAATGTCACTAAAAAACTTTATAATTGTATAAAAAAGAAAACTATGTTGAACTTAACCATCCATAAATTAAAGTACAAAAAATGTTCCCATGATTTTGTATAGTGCGCGTTTTAAAAATTAGGTGTAATTATAATTTTCAACTTTCTTTATTTTTGTTTTTGGACTCAACCAATGAGAGCTTTTTAATAATTTGTTCATTTTATTTACAGTAAAAATACGTTCATTATATTATTTATGACTTGACTACCATAATTTCCTCATAGTTCTATAACATCATAAACATAATAAACTTCCAAGTATGTTATTGTTTAGTAAGTAGGTTATATTAAATTAATTATGTTAAATTAATAACAAAAATATAAATTATTATAATTTACTTGTCTGGGGTATTTTTAATAATTCGTTTTTATTTTAATTCATTTTTATAATTTTTATTTTCATAGTATTTTATATTTTTGTGCCTTTTGTAGTCCATTATTAGAACTGAAATAATAATCATAGGATCATCATCATCGACCACAAATGGTATACTATGATATGGTTTATTTAAAATATTATGATTTTTGAAATTGTTCAGTATACTTGTAAATCTATTATAATCAAATACTAAAATACTTGGATACTTTATATCTTGTGACGATACAAACTTGTTTTTTTACATAAGAACCATCACCCCTTTTTACTGTGAATTATTAATTAGTTTGATAATGTTGATGTTTCTAAATTGAAATACAACCAAATAGTTTATGAATTATTAAACGTGATCCGTAATATTATGTTTACAACAAATATAAAACATAATATATTATATTTTAGTCTATTACTTATTATAATTAGACAATCGTTACAAATGATTAAATTGCAAATATGTAATACTAATTTGGTACTTATTTATTTTAAAATCACTATGGCTCCAATAACTTCTAAATTTATTGTAATTGAAAATTGTCTATTATCCTTGGTAAAGTGGTACTTAAAAGTTAATATCTTGAAAATTACTTGTTTGAATTTCAATTTACGTTGGTAATCGACATTTAAAAAAAATCATCATCTCAACGTTTTTTAATAAAATAAAGGCTTTACTTAAATAAATATTGAATTCGTTTCGCCAAACGACATTTCTTAAATTGCATTAAAAATTAAAATATTTGAAAAATATTATCCTTAAGTGTATATACTTAAAAATTTGAATAAATTCATTGTTGACGGAAAAGAAGGGATACTTGTTGAATCACCCTGTAAAATCCTGGATTATTCCCAGTGTCCACTGTTCGGCCGTTAAATATAGTATTTGATACCTTTTTATTATTTTAGTCAACGCTACGAATACAATATTACACGGTTCCGCCTCAGAATATTAATATTTAGTTATTATAGTGATTGCTTCTTAATGTTATATACTACGTATTATTATAGCCATATCGACTTTAAAATACCTCTAAACTTTTATATATTACAGGCGCGTAGAACAAATTAAATTACAAATAAAATTTGTACAGTCCAATGTAAATAACTGTATTTGAAAAATAATATTGCAAGAGCCAAGCCCACCCCCCCCCCCCCTTCCCATAAATACATAAAATTGTGCAAATACTAGACCCTGTGATATTTATACTTTGTTAGTAGGCATAATATTATGACGAACTTTCTACATAAGTACTTACAATCATTTAATATATATTACGGTTTTGTTGGTATTGTCTTTGCCAAAAAAAAACCATAAAAGTTTTAATCTAGATTAATTAAAATGGACGTAATTGTATTTTATTTTAGTCAAGGACAACAATATAATGTACAGAAACATCAGTGGGCTTATAATATAATAATATTATAAAGGTACGTCTACGGTCTACCACCGTTTTATATACCTAATATATAATAATATATAATATACATGATGACAAAATGTAAATTAAATATCTATGAACGTTATTTTATACATCGTAATAATATAATCCCCATTTATTGATACTTTTTTGTGAATTTTGGGTTTAATTTATTTTTTAAATACATAGGCACACAGCATAATATTATTGAAAATATTATAACTTATCAGTATTCGAATACCTATCTGAGAAATAGGGATAAATACTGAATAATGAGTATTTTTAAATTGACTTGATGAATATTTTATTTGAAAAACAATACCAAATAGAGCTTGATTTACCCGAAAGCACGTAGATGTAGTATAGGTAGGTATATATAGTTTGACTAAAAAACGATACTCGCTTAAATGTCTTCAACGTTTTTCTCGAAAACTACCGAGGAAAAACATGACCTTTCGGTAGTACAACGTACGATAAATTTCCAATATTTATAGTAGTTGATAGTCGTAGCTAGTGCTACATAACATATTTAGCCTTTTTGATGTTCCAAATAACTTGTAAAAAAATACATTTTACAAAATTCAATATATAGTTCCATCGCTTTACATCGATGTACAAAATTAAAACGTTATATGATTTTTGTTACAAATAGTTACTTGATATATTATATATCTACTTCAAAGTATAGATTAAATCTATTTTAATAAGAATAATTACTAATGATTACTAATAATAACTATGATGAAATTAGTCTGGTTTTAGACAAGACGGTGAAAATTAATGTTTTTTTAAGAGTACCGTTTTCCATATTACGGAGCGGAAACGTACAATTTTTTTTAACATTTTAACCACTAATACATTTTTCACTTTTCATTATTCCTTGTATTTTGCTGATAGTATTTTTGTTTTATTATTATTTTATTAGCTTAGGAATATTCTACGTTCAGTGTGTACCAGTTACCTACGACTGTACGAGTTCCGAAACTCCCTCATGACTCATGAGATTGCATTATTATTTTAAAAATTAAAGTTTGTGTCACGAAATACGACTTAATACCTTCGTCGCCATATAAATATATTGTTTTTATTTTTATTTTGCTGCTAGAGTCCTTCGACCGTAGGCTATCGCGGCACTCACTATAAATTATAATTATATTAAGGTATTGAATTCTAGTCCATTAGCCTTGCACATAGATAAATAAATCCACGGAACTCCGTAATTTTATGAGAACCCGGCACATAGTTGGGACTTGGAAGTGGTTCCCCAAAGAAGTAATGGCGTGGCTTTGTGATCTAGGTTTCCCAAGAAAGTCGTAATCTATACTACTATATAAAATTGTAAGGGGTTTTCTACGACCGCGCTAACTAAGAAAACTACTGAACCGATTTGTCTGAAATTTTTACGGTTATACATGACAGTCTGCTGAAGGTTTTACAACCACTTTTGTTAATAAAAAATAAGTATAAAGTTCTTGAAAAATAAAAAACAAAGCTAATCTAATCCTTATATATATAAAAGAGCAGGCATTTTTTATGATCCAATTTTGTGACTACACTATTCAATATTTTTCCAATATTTTTTCACAGAATTGTTCCAAATACCTTCCTGAGTGTCACCACGTCACCCGATTTTTAATTTTTTTTGTCTGAGGGGAGGGAGTAGGGAATCTATATATTATATACCTAAAATCCATATATCACTGACTCACTGATCGCTGTATCTCAAAAACTATACAACGTACGAACTTGAAGTTTGGAATAGTGGTTCTTCTAATACTTTCATCGTGCAATAAGAAAGGATTTACCGAAATTCGAATTTAAATTAGGTGCTCAAACAGGGATATTGAAGTTCATATAGGAAATTTAATTTTTATTTATTAATAGTTCCCATTGGTTACAGTCAACAGTAGACATTTGTGTTTATTTATTATCGGTTGCCATTGGTTATTTGGGCAGATCAAGTACAAGCTGGCATCAAATCGAATTATTGAACATTGCCTACCAAGGTGATTGGTGAAAGAGTTGCCCTTTGTCCGCGATCCGACGTAGTCGGATTACCTTCCAGGGTGGGGCTGAGTTGCACTTACTGCAGGCTGCGGCAAGTTACACCCAAAAGTAGTTGAGCAATCATAATTTTTTTAAGATTTGCGATTTTTTACGGGTAATGAAGTACATGGGTTCCGCTATAAAAATATATTTACCATTTATACAGCTAGACACATTTCAATATGTTTTCATTAACCGTTTCTTATATTTACTTGCCGATCACATTAAACGATAAAATTTAAATACAAAATTATACGTATCATCGTCCGAAAACAAAATAAACAACCAATCACGGGTGAAGCTGTGACGGGTCGGCTAGTATACTAATATAATAACTAATAAAACTTAAAAGTACCAATATGATAATCTACGTAAAAAGTTTTTTCGTTATTTCAAACAAAGCAAAAATAAATTAAGTTAGTGAGTAAACCCTCCCTTAAGTGATTTTTAATTCTTCTATATAATCCATGCGTCATACACAGGTCTGATTAAGACTTTCAACCGTGTTTTCCACTGCAAAAAAGTTTTCTTGTAATTAATAATTTATGGCTTTTAAGTTTATAACTTGGTACCTATTATATTTGTACACCTACACTTGAGGTAAGATAATAAATAATCAAAAAGGTAAAAAATAAAAACTTCAAGTCGATTCATATAATGTATAGGGCATCCGTTTTAAATAATATACACTATTCAATATTAAATTATTTTAATCGAACGATTAAAAAAGGTGGGAAAGTGGACGTCGCTCTGATGTACAGTAGGTTATAAGTGGGTCACTGTAATATATGGTGTTATATTTGAATTCAATGATAAAATATCATTGTATAAGAAAAACGATTCTCCGTATTGTAATATTATTTTTTTAACACGCGAAACAAAAATAACAAACTCCCGGAACTTTGACATTAAATGTCACATGTTTAAATGATATAATATCTATCTATCATGCAAATCTAAATATTTAGTTTTTTATCCTACAAAATACGTTGTATAAAACATATCAACTTTAGAATAAAGTATAAACATTACTCGTTTTCTCTTGGAATTTAATAATGTTGTATGGATACTCACAAATTTAATATATAAATACAAATGTTCAAAAATTTAAAATACCAAAAGGCTAAAGCTATAGCCTATATAGGCACGCCGAAAGAGTAAATCTTGACATAGTTATCTGAAAACCTCGACACCTATCTTATTACACCCGATAACGGATAAACAACCAACTTATTGAACAAAATATAATACTATATAAAAATAAATTACCAAGTTACCGAGGTTCTCCACACGAGTTTTATCAGTGAGGTCCAGTATAAGAAAATTGAAAATGTACATGTAAAATGGAGCTCCAGTAATCTTTTAAATAGTAATTTTAAAAATAATATATACATTATATTAGTTAATTTATAGTTTTTCAAAATGTTATATTCATCCCTCCACAACCACATGCAATTTAATATTGTAATTATTTAATTACACTGTCGCGAAATCAAATTGTAACTAACGGCCTTTCCGATACTGATATTAATTGTTCAGGGATTAAAAAAAAAGGTATATACCTATATTATATTACGGCAAGTAAATTACATTAGTTAAAAACAATCGTTTAATGTATCATCGTATTATATATTAAAAACTACTACAGTACTACGTCATATATACCAATACTTCTTCGGTTAAGCAATAATACGAATCACACGACATTTTCTTTTATAATAATAATCTTTCGTTCCAAATACACGGTTGGCTAAATAAACGTTCCAATTGTTTTAAACGATATATACAATATACCACATTATTGCTAGAGACATTTAATTAGCCTTTGAGTAGAAAACTTCTAGCGTTTCGGAACAATCGTGCGTTATTCTTAAATAGTTAAGTCTTGAAAGGAGTTGGACGAGCAACTATAATAATATTATAATACTAGCTGAAAATTAATTATTATACATTGCAGTAAAGTTCAGAGACCTTAGATTCGGGTGATAAAACTGTAAAATATGCACTCAGATATACACATATCGCATTTTTGTCTGTTCTCTGTACCTACTAAACGACTTAGAGTTTATCGTCGTAATTGTTGTTGTTGTCTTAGTAAAATTTGTAAACAATGATGGGACATATTTTATGAAAAGCAATTTTATTCTTAGTGCGGAGACATCTTTTATTACTGTCGTATATTATAAGAACAAACTAGGTATATAATTTATCACGGCAAACATTATTTTATGTGTGCACTCTTTTTTATAAACTCATAAAGACGTTTGTCTCCAACTATATTTCAAGAAGTGAGCTTAGTATAGCTTAATAGCGCTGGTTTTTTGAATTTATAAACTAAATTATAATTCAGAATTTAGAATAGAATAAATGTTTTCTTATTTAAGAACATAATATCATAGAATTTTGAAAAATGCCGAATTATACAATAAGTATATAACTGTATAAGAATTAGTCTTATAAATTGTAAACGATAATTAAATTAATTTAAATTTAAAGCCCTATATTAAAATATTAATATACAATTATATTATTATATTTTGAAGTTTGAATAATTGAGAATGACATATCGGATCAAATAAATATTATGAGGCTTTCTGTATATCCGACAGCTATAGTTTTTTTTAGAGTTACACCAAAAAATCAAAATTGATTTTGCGTAAAGATAAAAGTACCAAATAGATTCCCTTTTGTACCGGAAAAGATGCTGTTAAGTAAAGAGTCAAAACATTTTTACTGCCTCAAAGAGTGATGTATTAGGACAAACACTAAAAAAATAAAAACACACATCATTGTAATATCAATATTGCTGCTGTCAGAACTTAAAATTCAAATAAATTCATTATTAAATGAAAAATTAAAATAACGAGCAGCTTGGTAAATCACCTTTTATAGTTTTATATAAAATTAGCCATTTGTATAGGTTATATATGTAACTATGCAATGCTTTGCACTCCGATGGTTTACTTGGTTTACATGATGCTGCGGTGCTGGATGTTTAAATTCGAGTTTTCAGACACTGCAATAAGAAATTCAAACCAACGTCTGGGGTCTCATACATGTTATTACTCGGATCAATATGGGTTAATACAGATGCTAAGTATAGTTCGGGAAAAACGTATTTTTAAAACTAAAATATGCATGTACCTATATACCCATATACCTACCAAATGTTTTAGACCAAAGGATATTCCCCAGAATGTTATTTAATTTCATAAAATATTACTGATAGTCGGCATGCGATACTACTGAATGATGAAACGATGCATAATTCATACATTTTAAAATGTGTTGATACCTAATGATAAATATTTAATAACTAATATTAATTACCAATAACAGATAACTAATAACAGTATAATTATATACCAACTCAAAAATTACAATTAAAATTACATGATGTTATCAAATTAAATTTGTAAAATAATAAATTATTTAGGTTTTGGGTTAACCAGTATGATTTATTCGGGTTTCGGTCAATTCGGGTGTTTTGAAAAAAAAATCATTCAGGTTATATGGGTTTCAGGTGTGGGTTAAGAGTTTTTAAGGGTGTAATGGTTTCCGGTTAGTTTGGGTTGCAAGATCCTGGTTATATGTGTATATTTTTATGGAAATAAATCAATTTTAAATTAATTATACACGTAAATCAATGTATGTTGATAAAAATATGAATTATATGAAATTGCTATAAAGGAGAAAAATAATAAAATATTTGTTCTCTGACGAAATTTACTTAAAACAAATATGTATTTTACATTTTTACCTATATAATATAGAAACTGCACGCAATGAACCAAAATATTTCAAAGTATCTCACGTTTGACGTCATAACTCATAATACAAATTAAGTACAAAATCAGATCAAGTATAGATTTTAATATAGTATGTAGAACATAAGTAGTAAGTATATAATATTAATTCCGACTTGATCGACGCTTTTAGAAGAGACTCTCGAGTAAAATAACATCATCATTAATATTCTACCTTTGTAGAAAGTCTTATAACAAGTTGAAACACAAAATAATCACATTTTTTTTTATCAACTCACCGGAAAAGCTCAAAATAAATTTGAAGTGTGTTTTGGCTTAAAATGTATGTATACAATACTATGTAGTATGTACAATGTACATTGTACATAATAATATACATATTATGCACAAAGAGTCTAACCCGCTAACCTTGATTGTCACTGTCAATATCTTTTTTCTAATTTATATTTAAAAATATATATATTTGATAACTATCACCAATTATACCGTTATAATTCATAGTATTTTTTGCTATACCTAAAATTAAAATCAAAAAAGCGTTAGTTTTTGTATTTCATAAAAATGTTTTTAAATTCAATTTAGGAAAATATTTTAAAAGTAAAAATTTTTTTTTTTTTTTTTTATTGATCTCAAAAAAAAATTAACATCGACAGCAAAGGCCATTAGTTTACAAATAAACATTAATTAAATACAAAATAATAACATTTTTTTTTTTTATATAAGATTGAACAATTTGGTTTGTTTTATAAACTTTATTAAATCAATGTTTTTTTCATGATTGGGTCCGAGTGGAAGAGTCTAGGTTGTTGGATATCTGATGTGTGGTCCGCTCTTGGTTGAACATTAAACAGTCTGATATTATATGTTTGACGGTTAACAAGGTTCCGCAGGTTTGACATATGGGAGCTTCCTCTCTTGCCATCAGGAAGCCGTGAGTCATTCTGGTGTGACCAGAACGGAGTCTATTGAGAACCGTATCTTCTTTACGGTTGATGTTAGGGTTTGTCCAACGATGTATGTCTCTTTTTATTTCGTTTAATTTGGTGTTTTGTAAGTTCCAAATTTTTTGCCATTTATATTTTGTGCGCTCATTTATGATTTTTTTTGCGTCATCATATGACATTTTATTAATTAAGACGGTATCTTTGTTGTTGATGGCTGTTGAGGCGTGTTCGTCGGCTACTTCATTACCTATTATTCCCGAGTGACCAGGTATCCACATGATGACTATGTTTTTACCTAGACCGGACGCTAAGGTGAGGTTGTTCAGAAAAGTAAAATTATTGTTTATTTTGGTTAACTTTTAAAAATTGTATGTTTAAACTTAACATTTTTAAAGCTAGGTGAAAAAGCAGATTGCTATTGTGTGAATATTTTATAAAGTAGTATTTTATTGAACTTTTACATATGTAACATATATAAAATAATAATATACCTTCTGTTTTTAAATAATTTCATCGAGGATTAATAATTGTTTAATATTTTATTGGAAAAAATGGCATTTAATTGCAATGTGCGTAAAATTTATTTTAGGCTCTGAGCGAAATGAACAAATGGTGTTGATTTTACAATGAAGTGTTTTTTTTTTGTGTGAATGTACACGATTTACAGTTATTTTTTAACTTCAATAACGTTCCTGAAGGAGAATTAATTGACTTATTATTGATACTTACTTTTAGAAGGACAAACTTAAAAATTCCCAGTACTTACTCAAAATAATCGAGGAAAAAAGTGGAAAATCTGTTATTTGTACGAAAAATTAATATTCTGCAAAATCTTCTTATTAGTAATTAACTGTAACTCAAAAATCTGACTTACTCTAGATACTATTGACATTTTTACAAAATACTTATTTTATTAAATCTTATTGTTTTTTTTTTCTATAATTACCAATAAAAAAAATTATAATCTGTCAAAAATTTGCTTGAAAATTCAATGCATAGTTTCTCATAAGTTGATTATACTGGAACTACAAAATTTTAAATATATATAGAGTAGGTACAGCATTTTTTTTTCATAAACATTTTAAGTTCAAATTTTTGACGAAATTATATATTTTAACAAAGTTGTTTCATATAGTTTGTTATTATTATTGTTAATGATGACAGATTATTTAGTTTTTTTTCTTCGGAGGATTTGAAACTTTTACGTATAAATTATATTTATTTACACAGTGACATTTTCAAAATATATAGATTAATTTTTTCAGGAAAAAACAAATTTAACCTACCTTATTACAAAAAATGTAAAATATATATTACTATAATGGCAATATAAATATATCATCACATACACTGTTATATTGGTACTATAATATTATTAGCTTGACAGACTGTCTTCGCTCAGAATCGTATTTTGTATGCAATGATTTATCACTGAAATAAAATGTATTCATTATAGTGGCTTACTTAATGACGATGAGATACACTCGACATTTAGGTACTGTAAAGTAGAGTGGATACCTCTCTAGTATATACTTTCTATTTTTTTTTATATAAAACATGTAATATTATTAATCATGTACCTACAACGTACCTATACGAAATTACTCTTTCGATGGTATTGCAAATAAAATCAAAGTAAAAAAAATGTAACTAAATAAATTGTTTTCATTAAATCAAATTATGACATTTATTTAGCTTAAGACAAGTACAAGTAGGTACCTAAATTATATAGTTTGTGTTAGTTGTATTATATCTTAGTACTAAAATTTAAAAACATAATATTTTTCTCACATTTTTTATAAATTCATATCATTATACCTAGAAACAATAGTTTATAGTTTATAAAGTTTACAATTAGTGTTTTATTATAAAATATAATAACTAATAAAAAAGTACCTACCTAGGTACTTAAAATTTAAGAAAATTAAAATTGAAATAAAACTTCAATAAAAAAGAGGAGGATACTCTGCTGGGTGTACCTAGTACGATGAAAATGCAACTATTAGCCTTCATTATACCTATTATATAATATAGTATATTATTATTATACACGTACCTACAAAATACAAAAATCTAAACAATAATAAATTTGAATTTCACTTCTCGTTTGTATTCGATACATAAAAATTAAAATCTCAAAATGTACCCAAGTCTTTTTTTAAAGTGCGCGTCACTGAGATAATGATTTGGAATATAATTTGAACACTTACACATTATAATATTATATCAAATAAAATGTACGTCCTTTGGTTTTTTTATTCGACTGTGCGTCATTGATGTAATCGCTTTAATGTTACAGATACCAGAGATTTATACGATCACAGTTCGGTGACGTATAAGCTGGCGGAAATGGAAATGCGCGTGGATCACTTGACCAGATTGTATGAACTGAAAGACAAAGACGTCCAGGAACTAATCAAGCATTTCAGCTCGGTTCTCAAAACGATCGTGAAGTCGCTGAATGTTTCCGTTTCTGAAGACATAGAATCGTTAATGGTTGCTTTCAACAAGTCCGTGGAAATGGTCAGGTCACCGATGGCACACTTCGACGTGTACACATTCCTACCCCATCTGCGGTCCCACGAGAATTATTTGAGGCCTTTGATATTACATTCCGGAGGCAGAAATGCAGGTTATTTACTCGTTTAATTTCACACAAGGGACCAATAAGAACGGTGTACAGATAAACAATATTAGTTACAAGCAATATACCTATATACTGTATTATATAGTAGCAGAAATAAATAATATATAGGTCAACAATAATATGCGGGTAGGTATGGCAAAGGCATAGTAAAAAATAAGGTATTTTGTAAAACGCCTGGGCAATGTTGAAGTTGTATATTTAATATTTTGTACTGCCGTTGTAATACATAATATAGGTACATGTACCTAAATTTGTTTTTATTATTAATTGGTAGGTACATATAATAAGTAATTAATTTTACCATCTAAATATTATGTTAGTACAGTCGTTAATAATATTTGTAAAAAAGAATTGAAAAAAGGTTACTTTAATATTATTAATTCCAACGTACAAGATGTATAAATTGTCCCTTAATAAAATTCTTAAGACCGAAATCAACTAGAATATACTAAGTTTTACTGTTTAACCTTGCACTTACAATAATTATCTGGTGGTTAAATGATAAAACACAGTGTTCTTACCTTAAACGAATTTCGTTAACAATACGCATTGTAGATTTTTATATTTTTATTGTTCAAATTAAATTACAAACCTAGTGTATAACTACAACTTTTACACTATAAGGTACCTGCTATAGTTAAAAACCAATTTTTCGTAAAACCGACGTATTATATAAATTTTAATCTCAGATAATTGTTTACAGGGGCACCTAATGGTTCGTAAAAAAACATGTCACGATAGTATTGATATTTTATTCAATGAACTGTATGAATTTATATAAATATATTTGACGAGCGTAATATTACAAAGTATCCTATACTAATAAAACGAATGGTACATAAATTGTTTGTAAAGAATTAAACTTCAGTTTAACGCTTATACCAATACCAGAAAATATCCCCCCCCTCACCGCAATCTCTATGAATTGAAATTAATTATATCATCTCCATCCAGCCAACCTGGAAATAAAATAACATTTATTTATACACATTTTACTCTCGTCTATACCTTAAATCACTTATAATCTAATTTGTTTTATTCGTCAGTTAGGTATTTGATTAAACATCGATTTCTGTTACAAAATAATGAATGATAATGCCAATAATTCAAATCGGCATAAAACCTATTTAAGAGTTTATAATAATTTTAAAATGTATGTTTTTTTTTTTGGTTTAGTGTCAATGGTGTTTGGAGTTCCTACTGTTCGTCGCCAACAACAGACCTACTTGATACAGACATTGATTAACATCGTAAGCAACATGAATCAAACTGAACAGAAAGATTCGTTAATAGTAGTGATGATTGGCGAAGTAATGTATACTTGTGATTACTCAATATAAAATATGTTACCGATAGATTAATATTTGCATCGGGCGTGTTGTAATTGTTTCAGATCGATCAGGAATACACGCAACAAGTTACTGCGGAAATCAAAAATCGGTAATTTATTTTCATTGTTATTACGATGCCGATTATACAAATTAAGAATTAATTTTAATATTGTTGAATATTTAACTTCAGGCTACCGGAAGCAGTGAACTCGGGTCTCGTGGACATAATTGCTCCGTCCCCGGAATATTATCCAGATTTCAACAAGCTTCGCATTACGCTCGGTGACTCCGAAGACCGGGTCCGCTGGAGGAGCAAACAAAATTTAGATTATGTTTTCTTAATGATGTACTGCCAGCCGAAAGGATCGTTTTACGTTCAGCTTGAAGATGACGTAGTCGCGAAGCCGCAATTCCACACTATTATGAAAAAAACGGCTTTGCAAAGGATAGCCGACGGACGAGAGTGGTTCATATTAGACTTCTGTCGACTTGGTTTTATCGGTAAAATCTATTTCAGTTGCAAAGTATAATATCACTAGTGGTACGAATGTACAATGGTATATTTCAATTTAGGCAAAATGATGAGATGTTCAGATTTACCGTGGCTGATACAATTCATCGTGATGTTTTATAACGATAAGCCGGGAGATTGGCTTTTAGACGGAATGATGGAGACCAAAGCTTGTAATCTTGAAAAAGATTTTGTGAGTAAATTGTTTATGGTAGGCATATGTTATAAGAATTAAGGTTCACGAAAACAAACGTCACATATATAATCATCATTTCAAATTTAAATCTGCTTGAAATTGGTTTACTTAGGTATCCTATAATATAAGTGATATATAAAAAAAATGCTTTAAAAGACTTTCCCGTTAAAATTTAAAAACTCTGAAATTTTGAACCATACAAAACGAAATTCAAACGAATTATTATTAACATTGCAATTTTGTTAATATTATTAATAAATTTTGTTCTTAGAGAGATTGTCGAAAACGAAAAGACGAAATATGGGTGACATTCAGACCGTCTCTTTTTCAACATATTGGAACCAGGTCTTCTTTAAACGGCAAAATTCAACTGTTAAAGGTATAGTAATTTTATATAGAAAAATAGTAAAATGTTAAGTAAATAAATATTTTTTGTCTCACAGGATAGTCTTTTCAAGAAAAGCGTCAACGTAAAACGCATAAATAAAATCAGAGGAAAATGACCTATGGTAAGGTACAGGTTACCTGTAGCGAAAATCAAAAAAGATTTCATCAAACGATGATGATATTAAAATAACAATGAATCGTCTGTGATTGCTCGAGTGAATTAATTTATTAATTATATGTAAGCACAGCTATTATATTATTGTATGAAAGTTCAAATTCAAACGTTGTCTGTATAATAATATAGGCATAAATAAGTCAATATGGAAACAATACCTACAATTACTGGTTATTTTCATATCATTTAATTGTATTATTATTGATCTATGTTTGTTATTCATGCGAAATACACATCTGCGTATTGCATTTACTTCCACTCCATTTACGCCAAAAAAAAAAAAAAACAATGACATATTGACATCTGAGATAAAAACATTTTGTAACAATATATATAGGAAAACAAATTATAAAAAAAAATTACAAAATTATTCAGGGTTAATTTAAGGGACCTAATCATTCTAGTCTTTAATTTTTAATTAAATGCGTACACTATTATATAATAGCTGATGTATTATGTACCTATATAGAAATAATTAAATAAATCACATTTAAAATATTATTGTATTTAATTAAAATATGTGCCCAAGTGATATCATTATTTTTTAGAATATTAACTATTTATAGATACTTATAAAAGAAAAATTATTACTACCTAGGCATACGTTAAACTATTAAATATTTACCTATTGAAATTATACAGGTACTTACGTACCTAGTAAACATATTATAAGTTTATTATATTACTTTTAGTTTAAGTTATTGAAATTCTTAAATCATCATAATGTAAATAATTTGTACCTAATAATATTATTACAATGTATATAGTATAATATAATAAATAGTATAAAGTAATGGTCTTAGATGTGTTAACGTGTCATCAATGAAAATCAAATTCATAACAAATGTAAAAAACAAAAAAAAATTTAAAAATCAGAAATGCCGATGATATTCGGTAGAAAAGAGATATACATAGTTCATATATGTCACACTGACAAAAGTTTGATTCGCTTGTAAAAGTACTAATTGATGGTAGTACTTGTAACATTAGTAAATTTCCATTGATAATTATATTTTATATGAGTATGTATATTATGATTTATGAGTATTGTAATACAACATATGATACGTAGGTACCTAAGTATTTATAAGCTAATGTTACTAAATATATATTACTGTTTTATAAAAAAAAGTTGTTGATTTGATGATAACTATATAAATAAACAAATGTACACCAACACTTATTTTCAAAAATATATTATAATTACCTCAAATGACCTATCCTATATAGTGTATAATATACTATAATATTAGTTATTACTATAGTACTTACCTACTTAGCTTAAGGCTCTTAAATGTCATTAATTTATAGAGTTGGATGCGCTTTGTGCGCACAATGTTTCGTGATTGGTTTTAACTTAGACGTATTATTTATACGTTATACCTAATAAACCTAGAAATAATTCGTCGTTTGTATTCTGAGTTTCACGTGAAAATTCCAAAAGCCCTTTCAAGAATTATTTGAATTACATAATAATACGCTAATCAAGCGTTTATTTTATTTTATAGTTTATAGACATATTATATTATGATATATTATGTGTATAAGTAATAAGTTTAGTATATAGGCAATAGGCATATAGGGACTACGAAAGACTGAAAGAGCGCATTTATTCGAAACAAAATTGCGTTACGCGAAACGAGTTATTAAAAGCGATTGAAAAGAATTTACATTTTAGATTCTGAGCGGAGCGTTGAATGTATTGATTTTACAATAGTTTTTGATTTTTTTTTTTCGTGTCTGCAGACACTTTTTATAGTAGAAAAAATGTTCCAATCTTCAACTTCGAGGAGGTTTTTGTAGCAAATTGGATCTAGTTTTTACTTTGGAGGGCAATTTTCCAGTACTATACGAGATAAACGGAATAAACAAAAAAAATAAAATTACGAAAAAACAGGAATATTTACGCAATAATGCAATACCAGTGATTTTTACATATAGAGTTTTGTACAGAATGAGAGCTTTGATTTTATATATGGGTGTATAGTAATTGTAACCAGCTGTTTACATCATTCTTTTTTGATTGAAGATGGGTTAGGAAGATGGAAGACTATAGTTGTTACTATGTTTCTATAATTTTTTACACACGTCGTCCGCGTGAGTGACCATGATGATATTTATTTATACATAACGGAAAGAGCCCACATGAAAGAAAGTGTACATTTTAGTAAAGTATATAATATAATATAAAGAAATTGTAACTAAACAGTTCAATCAAGGTCAGTAATATTATATGTCAACTTATTAAAAACTAATAAAAGGTATACTATTTAGTTATAACTTATAATGCATTATTTAGATTATAGTATACAGCCATATAGGTTATAGAAACGTTGAAACTCTAAACTGTTGTTGTCGTTGAATCGCGTTGCATTATATATTGAAATTGGTTCATTTTTCGCTGATGACGTACCGGCCGTATTCCATGATTGTATTTACTATTTTGTTTTTCCAGTTTGATAGGTGTAAACACGTGTGTGTAGTTTTGGCAGATTTTCAAGTGGGCACCCGTATATGTATAGGTATAGGTATCTGCCATGCCCGGGTGGGGGATGGCGGCACTTGTTCTCAGGACACCATGACTTGCCCGAAGAAAAATGCCACCCGTGAACCGAGGTTTGAACCAGCGCCGGTGTGCGTCACAACCGACGACTTAGTCCACTCGGCCACTCCATCCCCCTAAAATAATATTATAATGGCATATAATATCTAAATATTTAAAATCTCTCTAGCAATAATATTGCTTAATTGGTAAAAACTAAAATTAGATTAATTTGTATCAATCAGCAACCTCGGATTTGAAACTGTTTGTTCTAAACAAAAAAAAAATTTTATAATGAAACGTTTGAAATATACAAAACTACCCCCTATAATAAGGTTTTATAAAGATAATAAATTTATATATATTATGCTTATAGAAACATAATATAATTCATCATAATAATTTAATTTTAATAAGATCAGAATGGAAAAATAAAACTTAATGTTGAATTATATAATATTTATATATATTACCCTTCCATTCCTATATATTATATTAAACTTAAGTGATTATAGCTGTTAAACTTATAAGTAATAAAATTATAAAAACTCTTAACTTTGAACATAAAAATTTCTGGAAAAATGTGGACAAAAACTTTAAATAAATAACGAGAAAAAGTTTCTTAATAGATTTTAAATAAAAAAAAAAAATTAGAGTACTTAAAAGCGATTTATAAAAACAGCTTATAAAATAATATTTTTTGTAGGTATTTCAAATACACTGACATAAAGAAAATAAATAAAATAAAGTAAAGAATGGTTAAAAAATTGTCGTTTGGTGCCTGATTAAATTGATTTTATACAATATATAAAATGTTAGGTTAAAACATTAAATGTTATAGAAATATAATAAAACTTAAACCGGCTATACTAATTAAAGAGTGTATGATATGTAATTGAAACGAATTATATATGACTAAAAGTATTTTTATTCGAATATCTATATTATCTCATTAATTTTTATTTTCTATAGTCAGAATATAACTTAACTACTCGAGAATATAATTATATAATTTTAAAGCTGCAGTCAACTATAAGTGAAGACAACTAATCTTACAGTGGTAAAATCATTAAAAAAAAAAAAAGTGAAAACTTCAGACAACTATAATAATTTATAGTTAAGTATATCGTATACATTAGCAAAAACGTACTTGCGTAGGATATAGCCAAGTCTTTATCCAGTCCACCCGGGGTGGAAAACGATGGCGTGCACGAACATGTCAAAATACGGTATACACAATCAATTAACAAGTAGACTGCTGAAAATTACGTATTTCGGTGGCGTGCGCAAAGTTTAATTATCTGCAGTATGTGTGTATCTCGTACATCAAACCACAACTACGCCTGCCATATATAATATACGCCTACAAAATATGGCATACAGTGGTATGGGAAAATGAAGCCCCGTAGAGATATTTGGAAGCAAGGGCTCTATATTAATATTCAAAAACATTTTAATTAGTTTCAAGGTATTCGAACCTATTCACATAGTTCTACGATAAGTCGGAATTAATCACATAGGTAATAGGTACCTATATTATACTATTATCTATGTCCTATAATAATGGAATATTAATTGTAAAGTAAATGCGATATTTTTGACAAAAATTAATTCAATCTACTGTAAAACTAACATAAATGTTAACATTACTAATGCAATGTTTACTTATACTTGATTAAGGACCAAGTTTCTATCACTTTTCAAATGCCAAGGATCAATGTAAAAAGTAAGATATTATTATGTTACTAACGAATTCAATTTATCATTATTATTTTTATTTCATTGCGTTTTACTGGTAAATGTACACAGGAATGTCCATAATACAGGTACTATAAGAAGTATATGGGGTGGACGGGGGTGCAAGATAAGGAGAAAATTATGAATTTCTTTCTCGAATCAGAGAGGAAATCGTTTTCGCACAGATCTGCACGAGCTCGATCCAGTTATATCCAAGACGATTGGATAAGACGATTGATATATAATGTTATTATAATAGAATATACCTTAATAATCGATATCGTTTACCTTGAGTACATTTTCTCTTCTGGCGAGCGCCACGATGACGTGCACACTGCTCTCCACCCACTCGACAATTATGGCCGCCCCGATTCCAGCACTGGCTCCAGTAGAGTATTAATACTCCGTTGAAATCATGTGCGTTGTTAGGTACGTTATACGCTATTAAACCTACCAATATTATTGTGCAGCGTATACATCATGACAACGACGACCGCCGACGAAAAGTCTCTGCGTTTGGTACCTATACAACCTTAGCTAGTCGTGATATTTCACATTTTCACTGTCGTTAAGATATAATATGCACGCAGTACATTGGGCACACGTATTTACCTACAACATTATTGTTGTATATCAATCACTTATTAATAGGCATGTTATTATTATATGTAAAATGACTGCGGTATGATTGTATGTAGGTAATATAAACAATGTGGTCAGTGCAAAACCAGCGGTTGAACAGTGGAAAAAAAACTGAGGGGGACTATAATATTATGGATGGTCACTGAAACGTGAGAAGCGTTATGTTGTCCAATTTTCAACGTTTTATTATTTTCTCAACTTGTGTAGCTGGTTGCGAAAATCATCTTTTCCATTCGCAAACGATGATTATATTTCATTCTGTTATCTTCAAAGTCTTTAAGTCCCTACTGGATACCAAGTGAATAAATGTAGGTATTGAATTATGTGTTGGGTATATAATTTAAATATTTTGAATTAAGAATAGTCTTTATTCGAAAAATACTTTTCAACACTAAAAAAATATTAAGATTTGAAATGCATACAATATAGATATAGTTTAAGTTTAATTAAAATATTAGAAAGTTCCATTGAGTATAGAAAATTATAATTTAAGTAGGAGTGAAATATTTCAAATGTCAATGATTAATACAAAAAAATTAATAAAAAAAAAACAAGATATTACATCGTACATTAGGGGTCGAGTGTACCTCGTCAATGAGTAGGTCACTGTAATGGATATATTAGATTTGAATTCAATGGTAAATATTTGAAGGTATTTGATAGAAACGATTCTGAGTGGAGACGGTCCAACTTTTTGGTTCAACCTAACCATGGTTATTAAACAATTATTTCAATAATTTTAACTAATGCTCATATTTTATTTCCTGATCAATTTCCAAAGTACAATACTAGATCAGAGTTAATGATTGAAGGATTTTTTCTGTTGGGAAACGTGTTTAGACGTTCAGACACAAAAATAAAATAAAAAAAACACATCAGTGTAAAACCAATAGACATTAGGCAATAGGCCACAGGTAGCCGATAATTATATCTGTTTAATTAAATTAATTATATAATTTTAATTTATTTCACATAAACATTACTACATTTGTATAAGACTTCATAAAACATGACCAGAAGGCTACATACAATTTTTTTTTATATTATTATTAAATGGTGAAATTATTCATAAACGTGTTAGAAAAAAAAAATATATAAACATGTAATTACAGTTAAACGTGCTTTTACAGTTATACATTAAAAATAATTATTATTATTATTTAAGACCAATAACGATATTAATTTCTACTGAATATTATGTTCATACCAATTTTTCTTTTTTACAATTTAGCATCACGTTTACAATTGTGTAACAAACACGCATAGTCTGTAATAAAATAAAAAAATATAATTTGTATTAAATTTACATTAAATAATACTCTGGTATTATTAATTGTGTAAAAAAAAGTCTTATAAACATAATAATGTAATTCTGCTTTACCATGGGGTAGAGCAGTATAACTCCAAAATCCAAATTATTAGGAAAATACTTTGTAAGGTTTTTTAATTTTATTTATAAATTATTAATAGACATTCAATGGTTGATGTTTTGACTTTTTAAACTTTTTCTAAGTATTTAGTTAATGTTTTACCAATATTACCATTTTTGAGGAGTTATTACTATGAGAAAGGATACAAGAGCAAAGCTATAACAGGAGCGGCTTTTATCAACGTCAGCGCTGCATTATACTTTGTTAATTTTTACTTTTGTTAATCCATAAAAGCCGGTTTTTTGTATCTATAACCATGCCTATGTCGGATGACCTATATATGGCTATATAACATTAAACACCCCGAGTTAATCCAGGTAAACTACTTAGTAATTAATGTGTTTATATATATATAATATATGGAGTTCACCTACCCTTAAAAAAGGGTCTAGTGACGCCACTGCCTCAAGGAAGTATACTAGTAGCTACTAAATCTTATTCAATATATATTATATTATACTAATGATCAGCCGATTGGGAATCGAAAGAAATACTTTATCTACTCCGATGATCTCACTGTTACAACTCAGAACGAATCATTCGAGGAGGTTGAAGAGACGTCACACTTAATAATACTATGAAGGAATACTACAATAACAACTATCTTAAACCGAAATTAGTAGAAACACACATTACTGCTTTTCATTTGACATTTACGAAATAGAGATGCTATGCGCAAACTGAGAACTCATTGGCAAAAATACAGAAATGTGATGATCCTAAATACCTTGGCATCAAACTTGATTTAACCTTGACAAATAAAAATCCATTGTGATAACACAAAAAATAAAAAAACTATTCCAAAACTAATATCTTGAGACCTTATTCAGAATAAATTATCAGAGAAAGCACTATCCCTACTCGAATTGTGAAAATAATGTACGTGGAAGTTAGTTAACTCAAATAAATATTGACAAACCGTAAAACTAATAAACTCGAAAAGATTTATAAAACAAATAACAATATATAAAATGTAAATATGTGTTTTTCTGTACAGTAGATATATTAAAGGTGGGTATTAACTTGTTAAAAAGTTAAAGTCTTTAAGAAGTTAATTTCTTTTTAACTTAACTAGTTAATTATTTTTGTTTTTACTTTTAACTATTAACTTATTCAGTTTAAATGTTTATTGTTGTAACTTAACTTTTTATAGTTAATTATCATTATCGTACAGTTAAGCTAATTTTCCTACCGGTTTCTACATCGAAACATATTATTTTTAATGACAGTGGGAAAATTATCCGTTTCTAACACATCGTGGGCTGGTGCCAGACGTATAGATAAAAACGGAATAAAAACCTCTGGCCCGCAGACGACAATCCGGTAAGACGCATCCGTTTTCAAATACACATTTTGAACGGATATATAGTGTGAACCTGCCCTGGTGTAGTTTTTTTTGTTAAAACCTATCGTTAAAAGGTGATACTGACAACTCTAATGGAATGTGCTCACAGATAATAAGAATTATAAATAGAATTTATAGTAAATTTAAATTTGCAATCTTTTAAAAAAAAATTAGCGACTTTTTATAAATAAATAAATAATGCAACTAGTTATATTATTTTTATTTAAAAGTAACCCTCATCATACATAGAGAAATACGTTTTTAATTATCTAAATTATCAAAAAATATCGTACTCTACTTTACCGAAACTTTGATTTTTGATCCAGTTAATTGTAATTCGTGTCGAAGTCCGTCACACAGTACCGTGACAGCATGCTTTGAAGCGTTATACATTTTGAACGCGAAATTCGGAGTTAACTTGTGACCGGAGATACTAAAAACAGACAACAGTGACTTATAATAATAATTACCGTGTTTTAATTACATTTATGAACAACGTATAACATAATAAAGTGTAGTACAAATTACCTATTTATTTGAATGATGTGACCATCGATTTTATGTTTCGTCATCGATTTGTAAGCTTCTCTTTCACGCTCAATGCCAAGACATTGAGATTAAATGTTTCTTGCCAATCCTCCAATTTTCCATCTTTATCACAAAAGCGATATTTAAAGGCTTAAGAGAATTTCTAAATTTATTCCAAAGATAGGTGTACTCACTTAAAAGGTTTGACAGTTTTGAAACTCCAGCATTGTTAGTTAAAATGCAGGGACCTCCTAGAGTTGAATCTACCCACGAAAAAACATCTATTACAGCTTGTTCGTTAGTGACATCGCATACTTTTGTCTAAATAGTCCCGTAGTCTTTATCAGTCAAAGATTCTGCTAATTCCTTAAGGACAAATAAAATATTAAAATACGTTCATAATAATCATAATTGTTATATTTAAATGTAACCAATGGCAACCCTATGAATAAACAAAAAAAAATTTAATTTGCATAAGCCAAAATTAATTTATGTTTAAGCTACCCTTCAGCTAGGTACTTATAGGGATTGAAAACATTCGATATACACACAAGATTCAAAGGAATTTATTGGTATAACTTTTATCTCAATCGGTCAATTCGTTCAAAAGTTACACGATTCATAACAGTATACACTCAAGAATTATATATATATATACCTAAAGATATATTTACCCTTAAATAAATATCCACACTATTATTACTGAGCATACGTCTCATTCCTTTTACTATGGATAAATAGCGTGAGCATAGGCAAAATAAAATTATCAGTATAATTTATATAATCAATTTTTACAATTGCATACTTGTGTTTTCACTGCACAGCAGAGTGCAGGAGCAGAATTTATAAAGCACTTTCCACCCCCCCCCCCCCCTCTCCATTAAAAACAATATATATAATAATTTTGTGGTATGTTTATGTAAGTATATATAGTGGATCCTAGTATAGCGGGTATAAGTTACAATAGTTATATTGTAAATATAATATTGTATGATAAACTCATATAAAACTCATAATGATTAATGACTGTGGGTGGGTGCCGGCTGGTAAATATCTAGGTTTGCCCGGTGCCCCACGAAAAAGTAAAATGATTTGTGCCACCGTACCTGTACGCGTGCAGGCGTGAATCGGCTATTTGTCTTATCTCTACTATATATTATAATTTTAGACTGTTGTTATAATAAATAAATATATGTCTGTGTCGTCGATTATCGAAATAGTTTACCTTGAGTAAGTTTTCTCGCCGCTTTCCGCCAACTTGACCACAATCGCCGCTCTGATTCCAGCACTGGCGCCAGTAACTATTGCCACCTTGCCCCTCCACCGGTCCATAGTGTTACTCGTTGCAATATTATTGTTAGTTCAACAATTATTATACGTCAAGGCGTGTGCACTCATACAGTAATATGTCCTGAAATAACAATATTAACAGGATAGAGCGTACCTATATTCTAGCGGCGAGTTCCGTGCGGTTGATACTGCCGCGTGAACCTCACTGCAGTTTATATTTCAATAATCTCTATAATAAACATTTATTAACTAACATTTATTAATTAACATTTATAAACTTTATAACAAACCTCTTATGGATACGATGATTACGCGTTACACGTTGCAGTTATCTACACCGATATTCATCATCCTATTACTACATCTACTCATTTCGACCGCCTACGAAAAATCTCCACGTGACAGGTTTGCCCTGCACAGTCACGTGCTTGCCTCTGTAGTCATGAATCTCTGGGATAAACAAAAAGGGTGGGCAAGTGGGTATACCACTTTGCTGCATATTATATAATATGTATATATAGAATCACTTATATTCGTGTACTTGTGTGGGTCACTGTAATTGTAAATGTTAAATTTTAATTCAATGACATAAAAATAAAATACAAGGTTCCTTATAAGTTATAGTATTATTCATGCATATACTAATTAAAAAGTATCCATAATAAAAAGTCACAATATTTATATATAAGTGTTTGAAGTACGAATTTTTACGAAATTCACGGTATTTATTAATTACCAATAAATATTTAAACTATTTTAGATTCTGAGCGAAGCGATGAATGTATTGATTTTACAATGATGTGTTTTTTTTTTTTGTGTCTGTCATCACCTTTTAGGACAGTAAAAGTGCATGGACAGTAACTTTTCTGATAGGAAAGTGAATCTAGTTGGTACTTGGGGGGTCATAAGTAAACATTTCTCAGTAGTTTTCAAACGCGACGTGAAAAACAAAAGAAAAATTAAGGAAAAACGGGAATATTTACGCAAAATCTGTTTTCGAGAAAATCAATTTAGGTTTTTGGTGTAACTCTAAAACAAATGACCGTAGGGACATGAAATGTTGACTGAATATTTATTTTATAATTGCAATTCCTATACACCGTAACATTTTCCAAATATTTTGACTTATTTTGAGCGGGTTACGGGCATTGTCAATTTCCATTTTTTAGATTCTGAGTGAAACGATGAATGTATTGATTTTACAATGATGTGTGTTTTTTTATTTATTTTTTTTTTTATTTTTGTGTCTGTGTACACGATAAGTAGTCGAAATAATGCTTCGATTTTCGACTTCAGTATCTTGTTCGATGGGAAAGTGAATATCGTTGGTGCATTGGGGAGGTCAAAATTTTAATTTCCCAGTAGTTTTCAAAAGCGATGTGAAAAACAAAAGAAAAATTAAGGAAAAACGGGAATATTTACGCAAAATCTGTTTTTGAGAAAATCAATTTTGGTTTTTGGTGCAACTCTAAAACAAATGACCATAGCTACATTAAATTTTGACTGAATGTTTATATTAACATTTTCTTTACACGATAACATTTTCCAAATATTTTGACTTATTTTGAGCTGTTTACGGACATTTTCAGTTTCCATTTTTTTATTTTTTTTTTCTATAAATATCAATAAAATTTTATCTGCTGGGTAAAAAAGCTAGGAAATTTAATGGAAGGCTCTAGGTTATTGTTTCAAAGGCAGATAAAAAAACAAGAAAGTCAAATAAAATTTTCATGAGGGTTTGAAATTCATATTTTTACAACATTTGATATTCACTCGATATTTCATGTAACGATTTTCTTATTTTGTTGTAATTAAAAAACGTATGACTGAAGATACTTGAAAATTTCACTGAATGTTTGTATAAGCATTTTCTATATACGATAAAATTTTTAAAATAATTTGACTCTTTTTGAGCTGTTTACAGACATTGTCAGTTTTCAATTTTTTTAGTTTGTTTTTCTATAAATATCAAAAAAATATTATTTGTTGGGTAAAAATCATGCAAATTTAATATAAGGCTCCTGATATATCATTTTAATAGCAGTTTAAAAATATTAAAAATACATAGGCACAATTTTTTTTTATAAGCATTTAAAGTTCAAATTTTGGCAAAATTTACCAAATTTATAATTTAATAATTATTTTGTAGTTAAAAATTAATAAAATGTTCAATTTTTATAGCTAAGGATTGAAAATTGAAAATAAGGCTCCACGTAAATAGGTTATATATAAATTACTTTATTCACTATAATATCATCAAATATACTTGGTAATAACATAGGCTGACTGACTGCTTTCGCTCAGAATCGTTTTTTTTATACAATGATATTATATCATTGAATTCAAATTTAACACCATCCATTACAGTGACCCACTTGTAACCTACTGTACAGCAGAGCGACATCCACTTACCTACCTTTTTTATTATAAAATTCATACAAAAGATTAGAAAATTTAATGATGTAATAACGTTTCTCGTAATTTGTTATTACAAGAACTTTTGAAAAAAAGCGTCTAGGGACAGAAAACGCCGAATGGCTGCAAGATGGCGGCCTTATGCTCTTATCAATCGTACCTCTTATCTTCACAAATATTTATCAGTATTATCACAGTATACTTTTATTATGTGATAAATTATATTATTTTATTATTATGAAATATTAAGTAATAAGTATACAATATTGTTATTTGCTAATCCTCATTCCTAATTAGAATATTTCTCTTTTATTAATAAAATATATGATATAAGCAAAAGACATGTAGAGTTTTTAGTGATTTTAGAAACTTCTAGAATTTTAGAAACATCTCACACCTACCTAATTAAGAACCCTATTTAATTGCCTGTTTTAAGTTTAGAAGAACTTGATGTATTGAAGAAATGTTTGTCATCTGCACAACCTACATTATTAGCATTAAGAAATAATATGAATAAAAAGCCTTTTAAAAAAATGTCATTAAATATTTCACTAAAAAAGAAAAAAATTATACATCAGCGTCGATTTTTTTCTACTAAAAAGACAAAAACACACAAAAAAACTTCAACTTTTTCAGTACCGAACAAAGTCGAAAAGAATAATATAAGTGCATCCTTATTATTGATGAACATTGAATATTTGAATATTGAATGTTGACATTTTCTTATAACTATTTAGCTGTAACTATACAAGACATTGTTGTGTATTATGACGTGTATTGTGTATACCTATTATTTTGTAATTATTATTGGAGTAAAACTTCTTTCTTGAGGTATGCTTGGAAAAAAAATTGTAACGAAAAATGAAACGACACGTTTGTTTATTTATTTATTTTGCAAGTCATGCATGGTGGCGGCAGCATGAACGTTTATTTTTATTGTATTGATTTTTCTCACTTTCTCCCTAATTCACTTATAATTTCAAGGGTCCCAATATTTATGAAAGAAGTTTTACTTCCCCAGAGTGTAATGGTGGGCTCACACACTCATATTTTTATTTATTATTATTATGACAGTTAATGTGAACCTAACTATATTATTATACTTAAAAATTTGAATATTGACATTTAATTATAATTTATAACTATTTACCTGATTTGATATTGTAATTGAACATTTGAAATATAGTTAGGAATTAATAGATAATATAAATTATAATTATTTTTATGAACTATGAATGTAATAATTATAATTCATCACTTATTGTTATTGTTGCCAAATCATTATCTACATTATAAGAATCGTCATTTTCTATCATAACCACGGTTATCTACTATTATAATTATTCCAGTCGTTCGATTAGGACTATAGTCACTTTGTAATTTATATGCAACAGCAAATAAACAAATAAGTACAAATTTCAATAAATACAGTACCTATTAAAATGACCGGCGTATAGTATATGCAAAAAGGTATACGTATTAAACTTGACGTGGTGAAACGAAGACAGCCTTTGGACGAAAATATATATAAACACAGTTTTTATATTATGTAAAGACTTTTTAAGTTCAAATTTGAACAAAATTAGATATTTAAACGTAAAATAACGATTTTAGTTTTGTGTAGTAATTTTAAAATATTATTCGTGGGTACTTGAAACTCTTAAAATGTATTATTATATTTTATTGTTGTATACACACAATTTTCAAATGCAATTTTTTCGGCAAAAATGAATTTAACCTACTGTAGTACTGTACTGCCTAATAGTAAAATGAATTACTATAATCACAATAACATCCTAAAATACGCTTGGTAATATTTTTAATTTCGTAAAAAACGCGTAATTCTTCAAACCGTTTAAACCAAGTGACAACCTACTACTCTCCTTTGGCTCAAGAGTGTACCCGTCTCACAAGTTTAAAAAAAAATTTTAAATGTTATTATAGGTACCTATATTATTATTCATATTATATCCTATTCTATGTATCTATATAGGTAAATGTTTGTAAATAATTGTATATATTATCAATTGTTAACTTGCAAAAAAAAAATACCGTAATCAATAAGTTAGATGACTGTCAGAAAAACTTTATAATAATAAAAAATAATAACTTTGTCTTCGCTCAGAATCGTTTTTTGTATACAGTGATTTTATATCATTGAAATAAAATTTTGTGTCGTGTTCTTACAACACAGCTTGTGTATTATTAATATATGACAGTCGACAGAACGTTTTCACTCAGAATTGTTTTTCGTATCAATGACACGCGTACTGTACAACAGAACGATTACTTTCTGCCCCATTTTTTTTTCTTTAATGAAAAAATATACAATATACACGAAAAAATATTTAAACTATGCATGTACCTATAATAAGGTTATGAAAAAAAAAAAATTAAAAACAAATTGTCATTGCTTCTATTGTGAGGAAATTACTGATATATGTTTGGTCAGACCCCCCTCCCCCCAAGGTAGTAAAATTCATGTAAATTTCATTCGTGACATAATTTTTTTTATGCATCTTACATTGGGGGGAGAGGCTAGCTCAACATACATTCTTCGTAGATATCTACTAGATTACCGTCCATAAACAGAATTCAACCAGCGCAGTGATTAAACCTCAGGGGAGCACTAACGCACCAAAACGTGAGAAGAGTCCTGTTTTCCAAATGCATACGTTTTTTTTTTTTGTTTTAAATACCATTGCTCTTTGAATACATTTTATTCTTGTTTTTCACAATCTCAAACTCTGAAACTAGGTATAACTAGGTATAGATACTTTTATTATACTATATTTAGTGTATTTCAATTGCCTATTTTTTTTTAAATTATAAAACTTTTCAACTGTGAAAAGTCTTTTATTCAAAAAATCCTAATATTATACCTATCTTATGAACTATTTACTAATGTATTAAAATTTATATTGCAGTAAGTGATTTTTTTTTTTTTTATTGAGCTTGAGCCCGGCAACTTAGGTCATTAGCTGTTTTGTTTGTTTGTAGGTTGTTAGGGGAGGAACGGTTGAAAACACATTTTGTATGTGTGGCAAGGAGACGTTGCTAAAATTCCCGGGTGGTCACCCATCCGGGAACTAGCAACGCCGGCCGTTACGTACGCCGAGTTTCCGCAGTTGAGTGCACGCACTGCGCCACATCAAGCCATGTAAAATGATTTTGTATAATCATTTTAAATAAAATAATATTTAAAAAAATGTTTTACGGTTTTCAAACGTTTTCATTAAAATTAGTATTGTTACGTAAATATGTCATAACAAAGTATACATATCTTTCTCCCGATAAAATAATAATTAATAAAATATGTTGGTATATTTTCAAATAACCATTTGATCAAATATGGTTGTCAACTCAGAATAATTTAAAGAATATACAACCTCTAGTTTTATTCTTAGTATTAAGTATTGACATGAATCAAATAAAACAAATATTAGCATAATAAATGTATTATAAGTTCATTGAATTTTCGACGACTTGAGCACTCGGTTGTAAATGAGTCTGTATTAATGATCCAGTTGGTATGATAGTCATTTCAGCTATCTGAAAATAAACATTTGAGGAATAAATTAAGCATAGCATTATAATAATATTGTCATTCATGTGGATAAATATTTTTTTAGAAAATTGAGGACATATTTTAGTTATAAATTTATGGAGTAAATTTAACTATTGACATTTATTACATAAATATTACTAATGACCATTTTTATTTTATGTAATCAATGTCTGTTAATATTTTATTTTTATTTTTATCTTAAGAATTTTTAATATAAAATGTCATATTTAATAATTATTACTTGCTGTATACATATAGTAGACTTCACCCCCCAAAAAAATGAATAATTATAAATAATTGTAATACTGTATTTTGTGTTTAGTTTACCTCAGATCACGGGCATTTTGGTGATAGTGTATATTATGTACCCCGCTCTGTGCTCAAATCCGACCAAGTTGGCAGAACGTGGTGGATTGGATACAACGCTTGATGTATTTCAGTATAAGAATACTTAATAACTTCATGAGTTATAATTATTGGTTTAGGTGTACCTATACGCCCCCGAAAATTAACAATTTTAAAATACAGCACTTATTGTTATTATTTGTATTATAGCAATACCTATCTTAGACATGGTTCAAACCTTCCTAATATCTCTAAGAACAATATCTTAATCATGACTAAATGTCTAAATAAACAGGTATGCGCAAGCAACTTTTTGATACGCTTGGGCGGTAAGTCTCTTCTATCACATAGTTCTTCGCTTCTGTATAACGACAATGGCGGACAACGTGGAGAACTATGAGTATAGAGATAGTATCAAAAGTAGGGTGGATGCGCTGACCGGACGAAAACTGGATTTTTGCTGACATGCATATATTCTATTTTGTCGTGCTCTTAAATTTTAGTCAAAATTGGTAGACTTTTGATCCTATAAACCACAATTATAATTATACAAACATAAACATGTTACATGTACATTTTGCATTGCCTTTAGTAGGTATAATATAACTTTTTTAATAAATGTTGTAAAATACGTCTGTTTGCAGGCCTACAGTGTTCCACATAATATTATGTAATATTTGATGGAATATCTGGATTATTTACACACGCCAAAATTATATGCGTTCATAAGACGTAAACGGCTGAATTTTGGACTAGTCAACATTTTTATCGTGATAGAGTGAATAAATATCTATTTATATATTATGTATAGGACTAGAATTTTTAATCATATATTTTTTTGTGCGTATTATTAATTTTTTTTACATTTCATGGGGTTCATTTATGTAAATTTTTACTTACAAGAACATTTGGTGGCGTTGCCAAAGATGTGATTACGGCATTCGCAACATCTTCCACATGGAGAAGTTTAAAATCCACCGTAGGTCGGTCTGTGATGATTTTGTGGACATCTGCTAACATGTCTGTAGCTACTGGTCCCGGGCTAACACTCTAAATATTAAATTAAATAAATATTATTATTATATGTTTATATAACGACTGTATATAAGTGATCGCCAAATGCCGATCGATATGGAGTCGTATTAATCAGCCTGTCAGGACGACAACAGTATAAATAATATAATACGATGTATCCAAAATCCAAATAGTTATCACTATTCCAAAATAAATGTTCTGAGATATTAAGAACAAATTATTATTAAGCAAGCACTGTTCTAATACGCAAAAACATGAATCGACTTGCATTGAAAAATCTATAAAATAATATACTAAGACTTTTTCAAAAATAAAAAATAAATTTATATGTTGAGGAGGCATAGAAATTTTTATAAACCGAAAATAATATAAACAATAGAATGTATCATATTGTCTCGTACTGTCCTATAACATGTTAGGCCCACCACTAGCCGGCTGGGGAGCCAAAATAGTGGGAGGTCGTAGACCGGGTTGACCAACCGACGTCAACTAAAAACCTAGTCGGTACCACGGGAGAGGGGAGCCCTATTGCGCGCTGGTACGGCTAGCCGAACCGGCTGCGATACCCCTCAAGGTTGAGGAGCCTACCTCGGCTGAAACGTGGTGGCTGTGGGACAGGCGCCAGATAGTAGTAACAAAACCACACGACCTAGTGGGAAGACGGTACCCAGGTGGCACTTAATTGAGTGTTCAGTCTTCGAAAAAGGTACGGGCACAAGCCCGGTGCTGGTATTCCATAGAGTGACGTGCGCAAAACTCAGAGAATACCCTAGTCCGGAGGGAGCTCGCTCCCGACTTTCTAGTCCCTCTCTCGCCCGTAAGTAGCGCCCCGCGCTAAGGCACGGACGAGTAGCGGTAAGGCGCAAGCCAAAAAACCCGGAGACTCCATGTCCTATAACATGTACATCATCAAATCGTACTAATAAGTAAAAAAACGTATGTAACTACAGTAAATCAATAAACTCTATATAGATACCAAGTTGGACTGGTCAATAATTATACATTTTATTTTATGAACACTTTAAATGTTCATGTTTTTAGTTTCTAACTTTTCTTCCTAATTTTTCTAATGCTTCTAACCTTTTTTAACTGTTCGTCGTGTCACTATTACTTATATAGGTGCATCATCATGTAACAGACTATTAAAAAGTTTATAATAATCTATAATTATTAATTACCTAAATGCATTACAAATATAGATAAGGTATCAGAAAACCGTTCGATATGAAAATACAATATATAAATAAAATCTTAAAAATAATAATTTATAACAAGATTATTAAAATAACTAATTAAACATACATTTTTGGCACAAATCCGAGTACCCTGACCGTTTTCCGATTATATTTCAATAAATTATTAAATACATGATTCTCGTGCGACCGCAACTTTTTATTAGTGTTCTACATCCGATAGAATCAAGTCATAGAGTCGAATAAAGTGAAGTAGATTAATAAATACATAGTTCACAAAGTCGCACGTTTTAGTGTGTTTGTATTAATATGCTTGTCATAGTTAATATTGTACTTAGATATTTCACAAAAATACACGTTTTTGTATTATTGTAGATATTCTAGATATTAGAATATATATTAATTTCATAAAAAACCCAATCAAAATCTGACTAATTGTGAGTTTTTCATTTGACCAAAATACAAAATATATAAAACCTAACTTACAAGACAAACGTTAAATAACGAAGGCCGCGATTGAAAAATATATTCCCGATATTACTGTAAATGGTATAGAACGAAAAGTTGCCTTTAGGAAATAACAACATTTTATTTCTAAAAATAAAAGATAAACGTTCAAATTATTATGATTTTCGGTTATAACGTATAAACTTATTAAGTTCTAATCAACTGTTGTGAATTGTGATCTAATGATACATATTTATACAATTATACGTTTATACCTTAGACTGTTTACAATATATAGTATTTTTTTGGCTTATCGATTAAAATATATATATTTTTTTTTTATTATTATTATTTTAAAGCCTCGGCATCTAGGGCCATTGGCTACAACAAATTTATCAAATTTATGGGGTTACATTGGAAGGTAATTGCTTAGTATAAATACATATTCTTTTACAGACGGTTGATTAAATTAGAATTGATTATAAATGAAATCGTGTTTTGAATGTTGGCTGGCTGAAGGGCTAAAATATATTATATAGCTATGTAGACAAACAGTTGCAAAGAAAACCTCTTGATGTTATTATTATTGCTAGAAAAATATATATAATATAAAATATTTCTAAATAGAGATCAAATTCCCACAAATTGTCGTTGGTTTTTATTGTCCCTTAAATTATTATTATGCCCCTATTATTTTTATGTTTTTTTCGAGTACCTAATGAAAAAATAAAACTATTTCGTTTATTATGTATGTATTCAACTGGATGAAAATATAAATATCGAAACGTGGTAGTTAAATTTATATTTGTACATAAATATGCACAACCTTAAAAAAAATTAAATGGCGACCATGATGTTGAACTCCCGAATGAACCAACTAGATTCACTTTTCCTTCGAACAAGATACTGCTGAAGAAAATTAAAGCAATTTTACTGCCCCAAACGGTGATGACGGACACAATAAAAAAATTTAAATAAACACATACACATCATTGTAAAATCAATACATTTATTGCTCCGCTCAGAATCTAAAATATTATACAAAATATTTACATATAAAATATTAAAATTTAAGTATTTAACCCACCTCTTATTTATCTGAAAAAAATGTTCAGTAAAATGTTCATAGTATATGTATATATCATACCTCTAATAATAATCATAGGCGCAAATAGGGGGGGTTAGGTAGATTGGGGATTTAGGGGCTAAGCCCACCCCAAATGTCCATAGCCCCCCAAACATTTCCTACATTTTGTTTTAAGCTTATTCAATATTATCAAAGTAAGGCTTAGTCCCTCTCTCAAATCCTAAACGCTATTTGTAACCACAAAGGCCATTTCCGTAATATTATTATTGCTGTACCTATAGATGTTGATTTTTACGACCAAAATACAATATAATTTATTATACTTTGAAGAGTATCCAAAACACCACTGCATGTCTGTATATGGCATTAATTTGCTTAAATATATTATTACAATTTTGTTTTAAATATCCATTCAAATCGTTACTTTTTATAAATAAATAAATAATAATACACAATACAACTAACTAGGTAGTTATATAAAAGTAACAACTAAAAAGTAGGTCAGCGCATTTCGTCCTTCGGGCCTCGGACAGGATAGTATAATTTTACTGTATTCGATTTGAATGCAATGATTGTATTCGATAAAAAACGATTTTGAGCGGACGAGGGAATCTTTTTTATTTAATTTTATTCGTTTCTATGGTGATATACAAAGCGTTTTAAGAACAGCTTAAAAACGATTAATATAAATAGGTAATTTATATAATTATAATTATAATTTATAATTAGGAAATATCATAAAAATGAAAAAATATATAAAAGAAAAGATAAAGCTCATAAGTCGCTCAAATGTTTTGAAAATTTTACCATGTCTAGGTAAGGCTAATATAAGTAAACAACCCAAATTTCAAGTTTTTACGAATGTTATTACCGAATTCAACAAAAAACTCCCAAAGTTAAAATGTCTATGAATAGCACAAAAAATATCTCTTGTCATTTTTCATTTGAAGCAATATTTCTGGTAGAAAACGACGTCCGTAATTATTTAATATTATAAAATCGTGAAATCGTACGTTTTTTCTCCTTTAACCGCTTTTATTTCGAGTATCGTTACGAAAATCGAAAAATGACCTCTTTAAAGTACCAGCTCAAGAACATTACATTTCAGAAAAAATGCTATACTTGATACTTTTGAGCAAGTTTAGAGGGAGAAAAAGTGATTGTCTAATATAATAAATATTGAGTGTCTATTGGCGTGGCTCATTGGCTATTAACAGTCACGCTAACGTCCGCTGCTACTAGTTCCCGGAGTTACCACCCGGCTTCGTAGTAGCAAAAACCTTGCGACACATACACGTGTTATACTTACCTACCGTATAACAACCGTAATAATCTTACCGTCCCAACCCTACCAACCATAGTTGCATACTTAGGTAAAAAAAAAATATATATATATATATAAATAAATAATTAATTGTACTCTACCGAAACTTTGATTTTGGATCCCACTAATTGTAGTTCATGTCGAAGTCCATCGCACAGTACCGTGACTGCATTCTTTGAAGCATTATACATTTTGAACCCAAAATACGGAGTTAAGCTATGACCAGTGATACTAAAATCAAATAAATACGTATGTTGTAGGTAAGTACCTAATAAGCTTTTTTATTATTTATTAATTATTTTAATAAATAAACGACAATAAACTTCTTGTTCATAAAGCTGTATGTCGAATATAAACATAGTTTAAAAAATATAATACGCATTCAATTACAACGACGTATATACAATGTGGCGGTGAGTTGTAGGACTATTTGAAGCAATTGCTTCATATCTGTATTATCGTATTATAATTCATGACAAATATTATAATTACTATAATATTGTTTTACCGAGTTTAGAGTTAGCACTCGCCACTCGGCGAGACTGCGACTCACTTTAGTACAGAAAAAATATAAAAATATTTTAAAGATACAATTTGGTTCAAATAAGACTAAAAAATTTCACGCCACCGCACATTTGTACCTATATTATTAACGAGTAGCTCTTAATATTGAATTTAATTAAAGTAAAACACTTTAAACAATAATAATAAATTACCTATTTATTTGAATGATGTGACCGTCGATCTTATTTTTCGTCATCGATTTGTAAGCTTCTCTTGAACACACGCTCAATGCCAGAATATTGAGATTCAATGTTTCTTGCCAATCCTCCAGTTTTCCGTCTTTATCACAAAAACAATATTTAAATCCTTTCGAGAATTCCTAGTTTTATTCCATATGTAAGTGTACTCACTTAAAAGGCTTGATATTTTCGCAATTCCGGCATTGTTAATTAAAATACTGGGACCTCCTAGTGTTGAATCTACCCACGAAAAAACATCTTTAACAGCTTGTTCGTTAGTGACATCGCATACCTTTGTATAAATAGTCCCGTAGTCTTTATCAGTTAAAGATTCGGCTAGTTCCTTAAGGACAAATCAAATATCGAAGTATATTTATATACTGTAATTGTACTACAAATTCAATACAAATTGAATAATGCAGGTATCTATATTCTGTTAAAATTGGTAAGATACGATTGAGAACGCTCGATACTTTATTTTTTTAACGTTGCCAAATTGAATTGAACGATAATATATAATATATTTTAATATGGCTGTGCCTTATGGTAATAGGTTAAGTAGATTTTGGGGCTTATAGATGATTTTAAAATGTTAGTAATGACTATTGATCTATCAATATCAATAATTTGTAAAAATGATTTAAGTATAATGAATAGGTACCATTATAAAATGTAGTCATCTTATATTGCATATAGTTCATATTTTTTTAAAACCCTGTTTAAAGATTATTATCCTTATAATATGAACATTTTAATAACTCAGAAACTACTTATTAGAATTTTGATTTAGATACATCAACATTTTCATGAGAATCACCCACTAAATAATTTACAGTAAAAATGGGGCGTTTTCATATGAAAAATTGAAGTTTGTATCGCCACAGAACAATTCTTGAGTAGGTAGTACAAAATTATCAGTAATTTGAAAATATATGGTCTTCAGGTAAGTCGTTGGTATACTTAAAAATTCTAAACATCAGAATTTGAATAAAAATGTTATAAAAGGGATAAATAAATATTTAAAAAATCATTCTGTATATTACATATTTTTGTAAGTTGTAATATTATTTTATATGTTTTATTCATATATTACATATTATTAGGTACCCATATATTATTGACTTTTTTCATTAATATTAATTTTATGTTTATGTATATTACTGAATCTTTCAATAGCCAAATAAATTATATGGCAACGTTGCACGTAAATTCGTTCTCAATCGTATTGTTTTTTTTGGGATTTTTTTAGGCCAGCGGTAAGTTCTTTGTTAATTTTAAATGTTCTCAATCGTTCGGCCAAAATGGTATAACGATAAATAATCAGTATTCGGTATTAACCAAATTAAAATTGCTTTGCCTTTTTCACTAATAACGTTCATTTTTATAAAACTATGTACCTATAAACATGTTAATTATGGTAATGGTTGCGCTAACGAAACTTACTTTGTTGAACTGGTGTTGATAAACTAATCTTTGACCGATACTAGAAATTCGCTAGGTTAAACCGGTGTGAAAATAATGCACGGGGTGTTTGGACCATACCATTTACATGGTTCATTATCCAGGTGCGGGATAATGTGGGGTAATTTTAAACCGGTCTACTTTAGCAAATTTGTAAATATGTTATTTATCAGGGATTATTGCATTTAACAAATTAATCCGTCTGGAAAATACTGTATGCATGTAAGTCTTAAAAAATTATTTTTGTACATTACGGTAATCGATGTAATAATCCATAGGAGTAATCCCGGGTAAATTCATGGGTGTAGGGAGGGGGGGGGGGGGTAAACTGTGGTAAAACTAAAAATCTAATCGGTAAAATTACACTATTGCCCACTCAGTTAAATATCTGAGGGGGCAGTTGCCCCCCCACCCTCAGATAGTACATCGATAGTACACGTAAGTACAACTTTCAAAATATTAATTAATAATCAAGGTATGTTATGGAAGGAAATTCGAGTGAAAAAAGGTCACCTACCTAAATTTGGTAGGCAATTCGAGTGTCACCGCGTGGTGCTATAACATATAACGCCATGAAGTTTTATGTAGACCTCTATAGATTATTAAAGTATTAGACATGATTATTGTACTTTGTTATGACGCCGGCACAAAGCGAGGTACCTACCACAGAATAGATATGGTGGTACCGCTAAAATGAGGCCCGATTAAGGTAAACAATAATCATTACTATCTTATCAAATAATAAATATACTATATTAATATATAGTTTAGACTTTAGTCACTGCGAACTATAGTCTACAAGACTATATAAGTCTATATAAATAATTCGCAGTGGTTAAACCTTCAAGTACAAATAATTGTCAATAACGACCAACAATCTGTTTTTGAGATCATTATTTGCACGGTACATACGTACCAGCATACAGTTCGTTTAGGGGTGGACCCAGGTTCGGAAGGTCAGCTGATCCACAGTTTTTTCCCAGTTAAATGTGGCCCCTTTTATTTGAAAAAATTATGTTCAGGATTCAGGGGAGGGGCACATGCCCCCTGTCAATTTTCTATCGACAATTTTTTTTATGTAACTACGATACTATCATATAAATGAAAAATTCAGTTAATAAGAATAATACTACCAACTGTTAATTATTATTTATTAAAATCTCATCAACTTATAATGTACCTAAATTCGAAAAACACGAGTATAAAAATATTTTAGAAATATTATATAAGACTTTATGAAGTTGACATAGATGAAATTGATATAGAATTAGAATACCGTTCATTATGTCTAGTTTACCAACAAGTGTATGACAAAACTATTGAAACTGGAATAACTGGACCTTTAAAATTAAATGAAGTATTGAAGTTCATGATATCACGATACATGGCTTCTTCGTATCCAAATTTATATACTTTGTATAAAATATTTTATACACTTCAAGTCAGCAGTGCAACTGCAGAAAAAAGTTTTAGCCGTCTAAAACTTCTCAAAACATGCCTTCGCTCAACTATGGTCTATGACTGAAGATCAGCTATCAAGTTTGGCAATATTGAGCATAAAAAGCAACATAGCTCAAACCATTGATTTTGATAACGTAATAAGTACATTTGCACTAATGAAAAAGCGCAGATAATTATTGTAATGTTCTAGTTCTTTACTATTATTTTTGACTTTCGTATTGTATAAGAATTTAGAACCACCTTCTATATCTCTTGTGAAAATAAAATCAGTCATTGAAAACTAAAATAAAATAAATAGGTATACTGCAAATATACGTATAAAAATAAAATGATGAATATGTATAATCCCTTCTTAAAATGATTTAAATATTTCAGGTTAATTTATTAATTGAATATACATTTTAATGCAACAAATAAAAATAACAATTAATTAAATATAGCTTTAATACTAAAGCTTATAAGTAAATTTTACATTTTACTTAAAAATTTGTTATGGCTCATGTAATATAGTTATATTAAATGTTTGTATCAAAATGTGACGTAAATAACTAATAAGGTAAATCGCGAGCGCATTAGTCGACTTTGTAATACCTAGTTGGTTGAAGTTTCTACACAGCCTCTCGTAAGTAAGGCAGACCAACAGTTCTAAAATCCTGGGTACGCCACTGAGTTCGTTGATCATTATCCCAACAAATATCTAACATACTACACACATCTATCTATAACGCAAGTGCGTTATATTATAAGACTTACACCCGTTACCGTTTTTAGTACACGTCGTATTTTGAAGACCACCCGTTACTAAAAAGGTTTTTATCAACAATTAAAGCCCATGTCCGAAACGTGTTTTTATTATTATTAACTTCTTAAAATCCTAAGGAATCAGAATAATAATAAGTATATTGCTTCATCAAAAAAATATTAGATTAGGTACATAAGTTTTTATTACTTTAAAATTTAAATCACAATATTGATCGAACAAGTCCTAGTTCGAATATTCAACTATTGTTCTAACCACCTAAAATATCATCTACAACAAATACCTTTCTGTAGTTATCCATTTGAAACTAATACCTATTCTTTCCACTCAGCAATCATTGAGAAAATTTGCATTCCATAATCATCACTTTATCCCATCAGTCCACTTAACTCAACTATACATACGCATTTTTATCGTAACAATGAGCTTTATATTTTATTGCATTTTTATGCTATACTAATTATTGTATGTAACCATCAATAAAAATAAATAAATACAGTTAGAAAATGTCTTATTTGAATTCACCGAACAGCTAGGTAACAGTGGTATTACAATTTAACATAATGGTTGTCGACAAAATAGTGCAAGTCAGCTTGAAGAATTAAATTTGTTATTCTAATACAATGCCATTCACCATTCAATAGCAACTAAAAAAAAAGAAAAAAGAAATGTGGCACTTGCCATTATAGTTGACTTTTCTCTGAGCTAAAAATTGAACTATCGAATTCGATATATTACAGACTTAATACTCGATAATATGCATATACATTTAACAGAACTCAACAAACAGGTACATATGTATATTATACTTATCGATCTGGCTTAGAGTCATTGGCTTATTTCTAAACGGTTGCTGAACAATATAGCTTTTGTATACATAAATTAATTGATGGTTAATTATTTTTCCATAGTTCCTAAAGAAGCAAACTTTAAAGTCCCAGTTTTTAAAGCAAGAAAAAAATCATCCTTTTTTAGTAGATACTATTATCACGATGTTCACAGTTCACCAAATATAATTAAATTTAGTTCGGAGTACCTATAGGTATTATAATACCACCTTTTAGATGCCTGTAATAATGTACCTACACATTTTTATGTTCATAAAAAAATATTGGCTTGATCAAAAACCTTGAACATTTAATACAAGGCTCCTCATAAGTAGTAGTTATTATATAGCTATTTAAAAATATTAAAGATTTAAGATACCTACATAGGTTCAACTTTTTTTTAGACATTTAAGTTCAAATTTGGATGAAATAAAATTAAACGAAGAAAGTATTGAATTGCATTTCATAACACTTGAAAGTTTTACGTAGGTATAATATAATATATATTTCATACCTACACAATACATTTTCAAACAATTTTAATTAGTTTTAAGCTATTTGAACCTATTCACACCGTTTTACGGCAAGTCAAATTGACAGAAAAGAATAACAATAATACCTAGGTATGTTATTACTATTATCTATGGCCTATCATAATATTCATAATTAAATATTAATATTTAAGTAAATGCAATATATTTGACAAAAATTAATTAAATCTTCTGACTTCTAATACTAATAGTAAAATAAATTACAAATAATAACATTATTAATGCAATGTTTACTTACGAAATTCTCAATAACGGACCAAGTTTCTATCGCTTATTGTTTATACGAATACTCAATACTATAAGAACTAATGTAAAAAGTAAGATAATATTATGTTACTAACAAATTCATTTTATCATTATTATTTTTATTTCGTTGCATTTCACTGGTAAATGTACATAGGTAAGTCAATATTATACTATAAGGAGGACGGAGGGGGTGCAAGATAAGGAGAAAATTATGATTTTTTTTCTCGAACCAGAGATTACATCGTTTTCCCACAGATCTGCGCACGAGCACAGTTATATATAGCACAGAGATTCCAGTTATATCCATGCCAATTGGATTAGACGATTTATATAATATTAAAATAGATACTTATAAGTAAAGACCGGATTTATATGCATTTAAAATGTTAAAATATGCATGCAAATATGCACTTAAAAAGTTCTGAATATGCACTTAAAAATCATAAAACATGCAAAATAATTTTTGATTATTACAGCTTTTTATTTATGGTAAAATTATAAAATCAAAACATTTATGACGAAAATATGCACTTAAATATCACAAAACATGCAAAATAAATTTTTATTACCTATTACAGCTTTTTATTTATGGAAAATTTATAAAATCAAAACATTTATGATGAAAAAAAAATAATAAACTACAATATTATATACAATATATTTTATGAATTTATGATTGTGATAAAAAATATATAATTTATTTGTTATTGGAAAAACAATAAGTAACAATAATATGTTCCATATTGATCTCAGTTAAATTATGACGGCGATTTGTGACAATATGTTTGTATGCAGAAAAACTTCGTTCCACATCAACACTTGTTATGGGTGCATATTTAAAACTTGACAACATTTCCGGGGAAAAGTGTTTGATAGAAGAACTTAAGTCAACATTCTCACCTTGGTGTATTTTAGAAATTGCTTTTAAAATTAGCAGGCCTTTGTTTTTTTTAATAATGTCGGAACATTTTTTTTTAATTAATACGCTATTTTCATTTTCTGAAAGATTATTGATAGCATTTGTAACTTGTTCAAATATTTCTAAAGCATTTATGAGTAGCAAACCTGAAGTCTCAAGCTTTTTAATACTTTCAACAATAACCGAAAAATTTGTTTTAATATAAGTTAAATCGTTAATTATATTTGATTTAGTTAGAATTTGCTTACAGTTTTTAATGCTTTTTACATCGTCTTCTGGTAGGCTTTGTATAACATTTTTAAAATTTTCGAAATTATCTGCATAAAATATTGCTGATTCTAACCAAGCACCCCATCGTGTTATTATAGGTTGGGGCGGTAATGGTTTATTAGGTAGCATTTCATGATATAATTGAATTCTATAAGGAGCTTTCAAAAAAATCTTTTTTCCGTTGTTAATTAAATCGTTTATTTCATGAAAAATATCCATAATATTTTCTGCAATCCGATGAATCCCGTGAGCAGCACAAGTCACATGAATAAGATTGGAATAAAATGGTTTTAAATTTTTGGCAGCCTTAACCATATATGGGGCTGCATCGGATAACATTAACAAAACTTTTTCGTCATTACCTCCCTCTGGCCATAATATTCTAAGACAATCATTTACAAATTTTGCTATAGTATTATTGTTTGTTTTTTCAATAACTTTAGATGCTAAAAGATAAGATTTTGATGGTGAATCAACATTTAACTTTCCAACAATAAAATTCGCAACATATTTGCCTCGTGGGTCAGTAGTTTCTTTGATACAAAAATATATGAATGAACTTCCTATGTTTTCTCGTATTTTTGTTAAAATATCTGTGTAACATTTGATTACATAATTCTTTCTTAGGGTACTTTCATCAGGTATATGTAGATGAGTATATTTCTCCAAAAAAGACCTAAAATTGGTATTTTGTAATTTATGCAGTGGTATGTTAGAAGAAATCATTGCTGAACAAAGTTCTTGGAAAAATACTGATTGATTTTCACTTGAAGTTGACTGTTGGTTAACGAATGTTTGTTTAGAAGTTGGAGTTTTTGAATATTTTTCGTGTGAAAATGACTTAACATGCTGATCAATTTGAAACTTTTTTTCTACTACGACTACTTTATTACAATACTGACAAAAAACTGAATTATTATTTAAGGTTTTGAAAACCTCACCTGATTTATTATACGGTTCAATCCATTTTCTAAGTGATGGTAATTTTGAACTTGGAAACTTTGGCATTGTAATTTAAAAACACAAACAATGTTATATAAAATTAATATGTGTTTATTTAGAACTACGTTGACGTCGTTGACTATTGCCGAATGTACACTTCGAACTACAGTCGTTAGTCTGTCAGTCTGTGTTCTGTAGTATAAATAAACGATAGTCGATAACTTGATAATGTTAGATAAGATAAAACTATACGACGGGAAAATCAGTATACAATCTGCCTATTATATTTTTAAAAATATTTTCAATTTTTGTGTTTTGAACAAATTTGTGTATAATAATGGTACATACAGTTATAAAATTAAATAAAAATATTTAAATATATACGTAATATGCAAAAACATGCATTTTTATGGAAAATATGCACTTGTACCCGAAATATGCAAAAATATGCAAAATAAAAATTTGTAACATTATTTATTTAACTATGATTGATGAAAATCCATTTACTGCATGTAATAGCTTATAAAAATATGAATATGCATAATATGCTAAATCCGGTCTTTACTTATAAGCAATAGCTCACCTTGAGTACGTTTTCTCTTCTGGCGAGCGCCACGACGTGCACGCCGCTCTCCGCCAACTTGACTACGATCGCCGCCCCGATTCCAGCACTGGCGCCAGTAACTATCGCCACCTTGCCTCTCCACTGTTCCATCGCGTGTTACTTATTGTGATGTTATTATTATTGGTAGTTCAAGTATAATGGGTCTTGGCGTACCTACATGCATCTATATGATGTGTTCAAAAAAAAAAAAAAATTACAAACAATATTATATTAACGCGTACAGCGGCGAGTTACGCGCGGTTGACACTGCCGATATTTACTGTTTGCTAGGCTGTACAGAGTAACGAAATGTCGAAACTCCGTTGAAATCGTGTGCGTTACATTACACGTTATTATACCAACCAATATTATTGTGCATCATACCCATCATGACGACGACGAAACGTCTCCGCGTGGCGCGCTGCGCGTGTGTAGTCACGTGCGTGCATACTAAAATGTAGCGTGCAGGTACCTACTCAACAACCTATCTAGTCATGATCCTTCACATTTTCACCGTCGGTAAAATATAATATGTACGCAATACGTTAGGCACACGTGTTTAACTATAACATTATGTTTGTATAGTGATCACTGATTAATAATCATATTATAATAATATGTAAAATGACTGCGGTATGATTATAGTATAAACAACGTGGTCAGTGCCTGACCAGCTGCGGTTGAGCAGTGGGAAAAAAAACTGTGGGGGACTATATTATGGCTGGTTACTGAAACGTAAGAAGCGTTCGGTTGTCTAATTTTCAGAGTATTTTTTTTAAAAATCTCACCATTGTTAGAATGATATTGTATAGCTGATTGCGAGAAATTATCGTCTCCCTTCCCGATCGACGATTAGATATATTTCATTCTATTGTCTTACTTACTACTATAACCTAGTTGATAAATGTAGGTATTAAACTATGTGTTCAGTCTATTTATGAACAATTTAAATATTTTTAACTAAGAAAATTCTTTATTCGAAAAATCCTAACCTATAACCATCCAAATATCCAATGAACAGTTTAGTTTATTAATATATCCATAAGGTATAGATAGTGAAGTAACTAACACATTATTTTAGATCTTTTGAATAAAATATTATTTTTAAAGAACCCTACGATTTTCAGACACTTTAATTTAGAAGATCATATTATTTCAAACTTCAAATACAAAACGTATTTCAAGTGGTTAAGAATTAAGAATTAGCTGAGCTATTAATTGTTCGAAATATTTTCATAGCTTTACTATATGGCTATATTATAATAATTAGTCTTTCCTCTTTAGTAGGTACCTATACTACCTACTCATTACCTATATTGCCTATGGTTTTGCCTATTGTCCTATGGTGTTCTGAATGAAAAATGACCATATTTTTATATTAATAATGTCTAAATAATTCCTGAATAACTTAACTATATGTTAATTGTACTTAAGTTTTTGAAAATATTTTTTTTTACATAACTTTAGGTCATTAAAAATCAACATTTTTAAGAGAAAATTATATTTTTCAAAATAAATTTATAATTATAATTTTTCAGTTTTTATTCTTTTTTTGAATAACAGGCAACAGCTTACATTTTTAATTCCATTTCCTTAACCAAAATTACATTTAAAAGGGTACCTTTTAATAAAGTATTTGATAGAAACGATTCTGAGCGGAGACGGTCCAACTTTTTGGTCCAACCTAACCATAGTTTTAGACAACTATTTCAATAATTTTAACTAATGTTCATATTTTATTTCCTGATCAATTTCCAAAGTACAATCTAGATCAGAGTTGATGATTGAAGGATTTTTTCTGTTGGGAAACGTGTTCAGACGTTCAGACACAAAAATAAAATGAAAAACATACATCAATGTAAAACCAATAGGCATTAAGCAATACGCCATAGGTAGCCAATAAGTACTTACATCTGTTTAATCAAATTAATTAATTATTTTCATTTATTTTTCATAAAAATTACTACAGTAGTATAAGACTTCATAAAACATGACCAGAAGGCCACACACAATTTTTTATTTAAATACTATTATTAAATGGTGAAATACTTCATAAACGTGATAGATAAAAAAATATATAAACGTGTAATGTAAATTATGCTTTAACAGTTTCACATTATGGATAATTATAAATTATAATTATTAATTAAGACCAATAACGATATTAATTGTTAAGGCAACATACCGAACATTAATATTATTGTTGTACCAATTTTTCTTTTTTACAATTCATCAACACATTTACAATTGTGTAACAAACACGCATAGTCTGTAATAAAATAAATTATATAATATTTATTAAATCTACATAAAATAATATTCTGGTATTATTTATTGTGTAAAAAAAAGTCTAACTGCTCTTGTAACATTATACCAGAAGCCTTGCATTAAATTTTCACGCTTTTTTACCAAACAAATAAAATTTTATTGATATTTATGGAAAAAAAAACTAAAAAAAATTGAAAACTGACAATGTCCGTAAACAGCTCAAAAAGAGTCAAAATATTTTCAAAAATGTATCGTGTAAAGAAAATGCTAATATAAACATTCAGTGAAATTTTCAAGTATCTACAGTCATTCGTTTTTTAATTACAATAAAATAAGAAAATTGTTACACGAGAAATCGAGTGAATATCAAATGTTGTAAAAATATAAATTTCAGACGCTCATAAAAATTTAATTTAAGTTTCTTGTAGACATTTTTTTTTTTGATAAAGGTAGAAAAACTTATGAGTAATCTTATATTACATTTTCAAATCTTAGATTTAAAAATAAAAATTTTTATGAATTCTCAACTCAAAATAATTTTCTAATTTTCGTGATTTTTCCGTATTTTATTAATTTGAACTTTAAATGGTTATAAATAAAAACTGTGACTAAGGATTTTTAATTTTTTTCATCTGCCTTTGAAACAATAACCTAGGAGCCTTCTATTAAATTTTCAAGCTTTTTTACTCAACAGATAAAATTGTATTGATATTTATAGAAAAAAAAACTAAAAAAAATGGAAATTGACAATGCCCGTAACCAGCTCAAATTAAGTCAAAATATTTGGAAAATGTTACGGTGTATAGGAATTGCAATTATAAATATTCAGTCAAAATTTCATGTCCCTACGGTCATTTGTTTTAGAGTTACAACAAAAACCAAAATTGATTTTCTCGAAAACAGATTTTGCGTAAATATTCCCGTTTTTCCTTAATTTTTCTTTTGTTTTTCACGTCGCATTTGAAAACTACTGAGAAATGTTTACTTATGACCCCCAAGTACCAACTAGATTCACTTTCCTATCAGAAAAGTTACTGTCCATGCACTTTTACTGTCCTAAAAGGTGATGACAGACACAAAAAAAAAAAAAAAAACACATCATTGTAAAATCAATACATTCATCGCTTCGCTCAGAATCTAAAATAGTTTAAATATTTATTGGTGACTAATAAATACCGTGAATTTCGTAAAAATTCGTACTTCAAACACTTATATATAAATATTGTGACTTTTTATTATGGATACTTTTTAATAAATTAGTATATGCATGAATAATACTATAACTTATAAGGAACCTTGTATTTTATTTTTATGTCATTGAATTAAAATTTAACATTTACAATTACAGTGACCCACACAAGTACACGAATATAAGTGATTCTATATATATTATATAATATGCAACAAAGTGGTATACCCACTTGCCCACCCTTTTTGTTTATCCCAGAGATTTTCACTCCCCCATAATTTCAACTAGATCCAATTTGCTATCTGAAATCACCCTCAAAGTTGAAAATCCAAGCATTTCTACTAACTTATCCAAAGTCTGAAGGTGGACACAAAAAAAAATCACTCATCATTGTAAAATCAGAAACATTCATAAAAAATATACCGGGATCACTCATACATATCAGTCATTCATACATGACTATTGATTACTGTAATACAGGAATTCCCAACGTTTTTTACACCATGGCGCACTTGATCTTTTTATACATTTTCACGACACACAAAGAAATAAAAACAATAGGTACGAATTATGAACATGGTACATACACCATAGTAAATATAAAGTGTAATCTAATATCAGTGATCGCTATAAAAACGTTATAATATTGTGTTATACACGTATATTATGTACCTATAATGGCTAATGCGCATGAATACCGTACCTACGCGTTTTTATCGCACATCTTAATATAATATTATTATCATGACTACAGGGGCAAGCACGTGACTGTGCAGGGCAAACCTGTCACGTGGAGATTTTTCGTAGGCGGTCGAAATGAGTAGAGGTAGTAATAGGACGATGAATAATAATATCGGTGTAGATAACTGCAACGTGTAACGCGTAATCATCGTATCCATAAGAGGTTTGTTATAAAGTTTAATAAATGTGTATTATAGAGATTATTGAAATATAAACTGCAGTGAGGTTCACGCGGCAGTATCAACCGCACGGAACTCGCCGCTATAATATAGGTACGCTTTATCGCACTGTTAATATTGTTATTCCTGGACATATGACTGTATGTGTGCACACGCCTTTGAAGAAAATCCAAGCACTTTTACTGTCCTAAAAGGTGATGACAAACACACAAAAAAAAAAAAAAACACACATCATTGTAAAATCAATACATTCATCGCTTCGCTCAGAATCTAAAAAAGATTAAGAATTGTTCAATTATTAACAATATTGTACGGGAGCGTAATGTTTAGAAATACCAAAATTCCTTATACTTTTCAAAATGTTAGAATACAGCACTGCAGTGCATTTTTTTGGGCAGGACAATATTATCATTTTACTATAGAAATATAACAATTTAACATATTAGAGACAACAATATTTCTACTAACAACTTAAAACCTTAATATAATATGCCTTTGATTATGATCATTATACTTTTATAGGTAGGTAATATGAAACATACTTGATAAAATATTTCCATGTTAATAATTCTTGTCCTTGCAAATTGTAATTTTTTCTTGTAGGGTATTAGCCATTCTCGTTGTTAACAAAATCAAATTTTCTAATTTGATATCCATTTCTGTCCAATTAGAAGAACTATACAATGCGAATGTTATAGAATCTTTCTAAAAAAACAAAACATATAAAAAGAAATTAATAAATAAAGTAATTTACAAACTTTTTAATGTAACCTAAATATATAAAAAAAAAGCGAGTAAGTATTTCTTATTAATAATAGATCAGGCAATTTGGTATTTTATTGGTAAGTTGTTTTTTTTGCTAAATGCAATAAAACTTATGGGGAATCTTGTATTAAATTTTTAAATAGATAAACATGGAACAATTTTATAAATTTCTAGATCTAAATATTTTGTCATAATACTAACTTTAAACGCTAATAATAAATTATTGTGGATGTACACTCAACTATTTTTTTAATTTCCACTAATAACAGTTTATGAGGAACCTTGTATTAAATATCAAGTTTTTTTACATTTACATTTACATTATACATAAATACTGAGAATTGACTACTATATACATTTTAATAAATTTTTATATCATTATTTATAGGAAAAAAAATTTAAAATTTCTAGAATTAACTCAAAAAGAGTAAAATATTTTTAAAATTAAACTTATTCAATGGGAACCTTTTACAGAAAGTACCAACTAGATAGACGTTGTTACCATAAAATAGGCTTATTAAAGTTGAAGGTTGAAGCATTTTTACTGCTCCAAATAATAAAAATAAAAATACCTAATATAAACATTTTTGATACTACCTACTTTTAAATTTTGTTTTATATTTCATGGAAATTCAATAATACCTATAGGTACTATTTAAAATTGTGTTTTATTATATAAACTCCTCTGTAATTTATGTACCTACTTATGAAATAAATATTTTAATTAGGTATATAAATTCGAAATTACTTTAGTGTATAAAGTATCAAATACATGACATGACATATACATTTGAATAATATAAAAAGGAATTGAAATAATAGCTTTCATCGATGTCACTACCATAGATTCCGTAAAATCTTCTTCAGTAAAACTCTGAAAACATTAAGTACATTAAATTTATGAAATCGATTGTCGTGAGATATATATATATATATATATATATATTCAAACATAAATAGCATGTGAAAACTACCAAGCTACCTTACATACAAACAAAATGTTTGAAAAAAAACATAATTATAATTATCTAAATAAATAAATATTAGTGTTCTATCTACCGTTAGAAAAATGAACCAAAGTATAATAATCGAATACGACAAAACAAATACTTGCAGTAACATTGTTGGTCGAAATATTGATAAAAATTCATCATATTTCCTATGTAAAAAGAGACAAGTTATTATAAAAAACTTATATTATACAACAATACAGAATTGCTTGATATTTGTAGTAACTAATTAATTTTTTTGATGATAATATAACTTTTTCATGTACCTTCCTACCTTTAATATGTTTATATTATTTATATCATTAAATATTCAAAAACTTACATTAAATATTAATATTGTAGAATAAAGATCAAAATTAATAACAATTTTTATATTTAGAAAACAAAATTAATAGTTAATAAAATAAAACTTCAGAATGCTTTGATGATATATTATAATATGCTATTATAACTGTTTTTAAGTCATTGTAAAAACAGCCATATATTTTATATTTTCATTAGGTAACTTAATCTTGTTATCATTATTATCTACTAAAAACAACATAGTATTATAATTATGGTTATACATTGTGCTTTGTATACCTTTTCGACTAAAATATTTGTAAGGCCTGGCAAATTTTTGGTGGCTGGATTTTGTTTTAATGGATTATTATTAAGGGGAAAGGACTGGTGATTTTCTATCTCAGGCTAACACACGCTGACCAAAGAAATATATATGTGTTAATATTCTAACATACTAATTGATCTACTGAAGCTATACGAGTTCTAAAAACAGATTTGAATACTTGGGATCAAATTTCCAATATTTTTGATTTTATCCCCCTAAATTCTAATATAGTCATACTAAAAATGAAAAAATGAGTAGGTAATTGGAAAAATGTATTATTTTCATTTTTAGAGAATAAGGTAATTAAAAAAATGAAAAAAGGAGAGAAATCGATCTTTAGTAGTCTTGACGAAAATTTTTAATCTTTCAGAATCCTTATAGCCTAAGTAGATCAATTGATACGTTGGAATAAAGACAATATGGTTAAATTGCTATATTTTACGTGTATTAGACGAAGACAGAAAATCACCTTTCCATTCCGCAGAATGTTTTATTCTTTATCATATTTAATAATATCATCATTTAACATTTTAACTTTACTCATCAATGTATATATATATTTAGTATTGCATTGTTGTGGGGTAGACTTAAGTAGAACTATAAAAATTAATCAGAGATGAAAAAATATTTCTTCCCTTGATGAGATAATTAAAAGGCATTTACCTACTCTAAATTTCTCTAATACATGCATGTACTGTAGGTACTTACTATTTGGGGAGAGAAGAGATTTATGTCCGACCGATTCGAACGCAGTGGAAATCATTTGCAACTGACCGGATAATGCGATAGCCAAAGTATTCACAATAGTATCAAAAATAAATACAAATAACACAAAAACGATAATGCCAAACGCATTCGATGATGTAAAATACATAAAAATATGTGCTGTACGCTTCTTCCGAGACGAATAAATATAAATTGAGAAGGTCCAGGCAATAGGTACTGAACGATCCATCGTGATTTTTCATCGTTATAAACGTGTCACTAAATACCAACGGAGGCAACACATAAGATAATGACAATGTTAAAAATAACACCATGTATCTGTTCGTATATTTAATGGAAAGATTTCGCGTCATAAGCTTAAAAAACCAATTTCCATACATTTCTTGAAAAGGCAATCAAGTAGGTTAGGTATATATTATGCATTTTGAGTGTTTCACTAGTTCCCCTTAGTCTTCACTTCAGTCATAAGCGTGCTCACGAGGTATAGTCATGGTAGGCATGGTAGACATGGACTACTCTACGAACTTCCCCTCTTCAATGTTATTCAAAGTTATCATGATATTCGATAATTTTTTTTTTATTTATAAAATATTTACTACGGCGAATGTAGTTAAATGAGGTAACCCCATCCCAATTAGTTTTTATAATTTAGGCGTATGTTATACCCTGCCAGAAATATCTGCGCACGCTTATGACTGAAGTGAAGACTAAGGGGAACTAGTGAAACACTCAAAATGCATAATATATACCTAACCTACTTGATTGCCTTTTCAAGAAATGTATGGAAATTGGTTTTTTAATTATAGGTAAGACACCTCCCAAGTATTATATTATTTTATTTCTTGTCAATATTGATTTAGTGATAAGTTTGAAGTTACATGACAATCGTGTTTAATGCAGCGCCATACCTGCAGGTTTCAAGTTTCAACTATAGTTACCTATAGTTACTATAGTAATTAAAAGTTATTTACCCACCTACCTATTTGTTCGAAAATATTAAAGTTCTTTTTAAGGGTTTATAGGAAAATATGTTAATTATCATTATATTCATAATTCATTAGAGAATGCGTGACATCGCACTCATTAGATACACCTATGGAGTTTGGACTATAATATTTATTAACAATCGATTAATTTTTTTCTAATGACCCGCTCTCGAATGTGTCATGGTCATGTCTATACGTCATTGTAATTAGTAATAACATGGTAGGTTTGAATTGTTTTCTATACAAATTAACACATTTTCCTAACAAAAATAGTTCACTGATAGTTCAACAATATCATCAAAAATTCGTAAATACCTACAATCTGAGTTTCGAAATTTTGAAAATGTAGTGTCATATTTCAATACTACGAGGTAGAAGTGTAAGGACGGTCGACTTATTTGCAGATTAAAACAAAATAGATACTACTAGAGAATTAAATTGCGTACCTAAATCAAATTTAATGTTTGGAGGTGTTAACGGACAATTTCAAATTTCAATTTTTTTAGTTTTTTTTCTAAAATATTATTTTTTAGGCCAAAAAGCGTCAAAATTTAATACAATGCTCCTGATATATTGCTTAAATAACAGTTGAAAAATAATTAAAATTCATACGCACAATTTGTTTTTATAAGCATTTTACAAATTCAATTTTTGACAACATTTATCAAATTTAAAAATGATTTTACAGTTAAAAATTTTTAAAATGTTCAACTTTTATAGCTAAGGATTGAAGACTTACAACAAGGATTCATATAAGTAGGTTATTATGTAACTAAAATATCTCAAAAATATAAAAACACAGTTTTTTTTATAGTTATTTTATGTTCAAATTTGGAGGAAATTACATATTAAATAATCAGGAATAACTATTTATGTTATTTTGTTGTAATTTTATAATATTAATTCAACTTACCGGCTACCGTCTTAATAATAAGTAATAACAATATAAATATAATTCAAAATATCCAAACTGACAAACCGTCACGCTTCAGTATCGTTTTTCGAATACAATGATTTTATTATATCATTGAATTCAACTTTAATACCATCCATTATACAGTGACCCACTTGTAAAACGACATCCACTTTTTTATTGTAAACAGTTTTTGCATTTTATGAATTAGACTATTTATGATGCATTTTAATTAAAGTTTATAATTTAATTTTACCTACCTACACAGATTATACGTATATAAATATATAATATTAATTATACGTTATTAATTTACCAATGTGTGTTTATATGCAATCGGGATACTTATATTTGGGACAAAATACGACCACCTGAATTCGGGCCGCAACCGGGCATCCCCGGTAGTATTATACCCAGGGATCTAAGACCGATTTTACGGACCTATTTATAATTTTTTGACATACTAAAATGTCACAGTTTAACATCACAGACAAAAAAAACTAACCGTGTTATGATAATACACGCATGAAGGTATAGTTGCAGTGAATAACTTTTGATGCTTAGTTTAGGTTTCAATGCTTTTATTAGTTATTAGTTACTAACCTGATTATTATATCCCATGATAAATATCGAATAAGTAAAGTGCAACGCGTCTACAACGCATAAAAACTAAAAAAAGGCTACTTCGGACAGTGTTAACATTTGTATATCATTATAGATTAATATTATCTATATGGACCATAATATTATAGGTAAGTACTAAGTACCTAGTAAGTACATAGTAGTCATAATGTACTTTCTGATGTATGCGTTTGAAAAAGTTAGAAAATATACCTATCCACCTATCATAATTACGGTAGTGTGGCCCTGCATATTATAATTATTATTTTAACGCATAATACATACATAATTTATTTTATATGAAGGTATTGAGATTTTGAATAGGCACCTAATATCTATACAAGTATTTAAACAAAAAAAAAACCTATCGTAGTGTACATGATTTTCGCGTGATAGTCGTTTCTTAGATATATTTTTAACCAATAACAGGGTAAGCACATTTGATAACCAATATTATTATTAATATTAGGTACATGGATTTAAGTGAAGTACCTACTATAGTACCTTTACTTTATTATTATCAATTATATTTCACCATGGGTTCAATGACCGTAATATGAGCTTAAAAATGATAAAGCTATAGTACCAATAATACAGTATACACTACAGCACTACATGCGATATGATAGAGACATACGGTACTAATTATAGAATTAAATTCTGATGATGATATCATATAGTATAATATCTGATATATCTATAGTAGATAATAGTCTGTAATTATGATTTTAAATTTAAACATTTTTCAACGGTAAAATCAGCGAAATTTATAGAAAACCAATTGGAGTCAAAATGTATTTCAATTTAGTTTTAGTTCATATGTAGAGCTATTGGAACTTAATACTCTTAAACATTAATTCAGATTTATGCGATTAAAAAAGTAAAAATATGCAGTTATTTTAGATTCTGAGTGAAGCGATGAATGTATTGATTTTACAATGATATGTGTTTTTTTTTTATTTTAATTATTTTTTTATTTTTGTGTCTGTCATCGCCTTTTAGGACAGTAAAAGGTTTTTCTGATAGGAAAGTGAATCTAGTTGGTACTTTGGGGGGTCAAAAGTAAAAAGGTAGATAAGTGGATGTCGCTCTGCTGTACAGTAGGTTACAAGTGGGTCACTGTAATGGATAGTGTTAAATTTGAATTCAATGATATAATATCATTGTATAAGAAAAACGATTCTGAGCGAGTAACGATAACGCTCAGTCAGCCTATGATATTACCAATTATATTTGATGATATTGTTGTGAAAAAAGTAGTTTATATATAACCTATTTACGTGAAGCCTAAGAGCCTTGTTTTAAATTTCCAATCCTTAGCTATAAAAGTTGAACATTTTATAAATTTTAACTACAAAATAATTATTAAATTATAAATTTTATAAATTTTGTCAAAATTTGAACTTTAAATGATTATAAAAAAAAAATTGTGCATATGTATTTTAAATATTTTTCAAGGAGCCTTATATTACATATTCACGCTTTTTTACCCAACAAATAAAATTTTATTGATATTTATAGAAAAAAAACTAAAAAAATTGAAAACTCACAATGTCCGTAAACAGCTCAAAAAGAGTCAAATTATTTTAAAAAATTTATCGTGTATAGAAAATGCTAACACAAACATTCAGTGAAATTTTCAAGTGTCTACGGTCATACATTTTTTAATTACAACATAATAAGAAATTTTCCAAATAATTTGACTCTTTTTGAGCTGTTTGCGGACATTGTCAGTTTTCAATTTTTTTAGTTTTTTTTTCTATAAATATCAATAAAATGGCTCCTAATATAATGTTACAAGAGCAGTTGAAAAATATTGAAAATACATAGTTACAATTTTTTTTTATAAGCATTTAAAGTTCAAATTTTGACAAAAATTAATAATTTAATCTTAATTTATTCTTAATTTATTAATTTTAGATTCTAAGCGGAGCGAGGAAGCTAGTGGTTTTACAGTGGTGTTTATATATTTTTTTTTTTATATCTTGTATACAAAATGTCTACAAGAAGGAGTGCTTCGATTTCATCAAATAGTACATTATCTTTGAGAAAATTGAATTAAAATGGTACTTTAGAGAGGTAATTTTCGATTTTCTCAATATTTGTTTAATGCTACGGGAAAAACTACTGACAAATTATGAAAAACCGCTTAAAATGAGATTCTAATTTCTAACGCTTTGTTTATCATTGTAGCAACGAATAAAAATTATAATATTATAATATTAATTAAACTTAGTAGTACTTCTGTAAGAACGTAGTTCGAAACTATACTAAAGATAAAAAATGTATTATTTTTACTGTACCTAGTTATAATATATCTTTAGGCCCTGTTAATATTATATAACAATAAAGCATACCAATATAGTACACTGTAAATTATAATATTTACGTAAAGTACTGACTTATATATAACACTCATAATATAAGTAGGTATATAATTAATGTGGCTGACTGAATTTTACTTTTTATTATTGTATTAAAGATTGGTATTTTTAACTTCTATTCAATTTATAAAAATAAATTTCAAATTATTAATATGAAGATATTTGTTTTTGTTAGACAGTTGTCTATTCATTAATATTTTTGAAAATTAAAAATTAAAAAAATTTCTTAAACCAAAAATAATTTTGTAAGTAGAAGGATTTATTATTTTTTTTTAAATTCGAAAGATTGTAATATAATATTATGTCATAACGAAGTGGCCTATAACATATGTATGTGATTGATTAGTGTGTCTATCAGCATGCAATCTCTACAGACAACTCATACCAAAATAGTCATTTAACAAAAACTGTATAAAAAAAATTGTGTTTTTTAAAATAAAACTTCAAATTTGAATACCTACACTATGAATGTACTATGTATTATTATTATTTAACTGTGTTAGAATGTAATCCAACGTTTTCAGCGATTCAGCCTGTTCTAAATATATTTCAAACATTTCGAAAGACGAAAATCATTAGTTTCCGTTCCTTTTGATAACCACTCTAACTATCTATAAAGACAACAACAAGTATCACTCTTTATCACTTAAAATATTTGAATTGAATGCAGTCTGAGACGCACGAAAAACAAAACAAACACTATATCAAAACACTTATATCTACCGCGTTATTTTCTACGATCTGTTATCCATGTTAAAGAGTTCAATGACCTCAATTTTAGCATAAAAAGATAAGCCTATATTATAATACCAGCAATTCATAAATTCGTAACATATAAGTGTAAAAAAAACTCGAACTTTGAGTGTTCGAAAATTGCAACAATATTTCATACTCTTATCTCCGCCTGAAGTGTTATAAAAGTGCGTATACACTATACATATTTCAGCTACAACATATGATTCATATAGATTAACAGCGCCGCTCCGATGATGGCAATTTATAATATTAAATAAACGCTCGACCGGTTTAAAAACGGCGCCCTCGTACGATTCGCACACCACAAAACCGATCGCACTGTGCCGCTAACCATATACGCATTATCGATCGCAACAGGAAAATACAATTGTACTTACCTCGCCGACTATTGTGATTTTCTTTTTAATTTCTCGCCGGAAATCGCCATCGTGAGCCCACGTAATATATATGGGACGTACTACTGCAGCTATGATGCGCACCGGAATGCCTTTGGTATCGAGCGCTGCTGCGGTGATGATGTTCGCATTGGCTGTGTGGCCGGGGCCCGTCCCCGCGGGATGCGCGAGGATATTGGCCGTGGAGACTGTGGGCGGCAGGAGCCACTGGAACTTCATGAGTGGCATTATCAGAGCACTGGTGGACAACGGGCACACGGTCACCGCGTTCACGCCGTTCTTGGACGGTGACCGGGACAATTACACGGAGGTGGACATATCCAGAGGGTTTCCGGTGGGCCTGAACCTGGACCTGGTCGGGCTCTTGAACCACTTCCGCAACCCTTTCTGGACGTATGGCGCTTTCGTGGAAATGGGTCGGTCGCAGTGCGACGTGATATACGGCAGCGACGAGATGAGAAAACTGCTGCAGGACCGACCACAGTCGTCGGCCGCGGGCTTCGACGCCGTGCTCATCGAATCGTTTTGGTCCGAGTGCATGTCTTACGCGGCCGCTCGGCTCGGTTTGCCGCTCATATACGTCACGCCGCAGCCGATGATCGCGTTCATGGAGCACGCCATCACCGGTCACGTGTCCAACCCCCGCCGCCGTATCCAACCTGATGACCGTTCACGCCGTCCCCGAGACGTTCATGGAAAGGCTGAGCAACGTAGCGTTACTCGTCTGCGGTTCGGCCTTGCAACGGTACAAGGAGCTCGTGCTCAAGTACACCGAACCGCCCAAAGAGTACGATCTACTCGATCCAGTGCCACCGTCTTTGGTGTTCGTCAACAGGCATTTCATAAGCGATGCCCCGAGTCCGGTGCCCAGGAACGTCGTTGACGTGGGCGGTATACATCTGAAAGAGGCCAAGAGTTTGCAAAAAGTGAGTAAAGACTTATTATAAAAATATGTGATCAACGATAATGTTATTATATTTATTATCAGTAGAGTACGTGACTTGTACATTAATATGTTTTAAGAGCAATATATTTTAAACGATTTACTTAACCCCATATTTTAGCATACCTATTATAATATTATATCCTGATCAATAATATTAAAATAACTTTCAAATTCGTAAGTATTTTTTTTTTAACTTTTGGATCCACTAAACTGCGTTTCTGCAACTTAATAAATAAAATACGTCAACAACAATGTCGCTATGTCTTAAAGTGTGGTATTCTTATTTCTTTCGTCTAAAAATCGTTACATGTACCTAATTAAATACTACCATCAAATCCTGGTTGCATAATCGTTTACAGCATAAACAAAATATACAAAGTAAAAAATAGTGTTTTGTGATTACAATCCGGTATAGATACTACATTATTATATCATAATCATGATGTAGAGTTGATATAAATATTAAATATAATTTGTTTATTTATTTTATTCTGAAGATTATTTTTTCTATAAAATATAAACACTACACTATTATAACGTCTAAAGTAAAAAATAGTGTTTTGTGATTACAATCCGGTATAGATACTACATTATTATATCATCATGATGATGTAGAGTTGATATAAATATTAAATATAATTTGTTTATTTATTTTATTCTGAAGATTATTTTTTCTATAAAATATAACAATAGACTATAAACACTACACTATTATAACGTCTATACTGATTATAATTTAAACTTTTTAATTATCTATATAAAAGTTAACCAATTTATATTGTAACCTCAAATTTTTTAATATCCAACTTTATTTACAATATGTATATTGTAAGATTAAAAATTAAAATAATTTGGAGAACATAGAGAGGAACTCCAGTTTTCAAATATCGGTGTTATTTATACGTACTTTTACCATAGAATATAATAATTGCTTCTTCATATATACAAACATAGGTACAATAGTTTAATATTACATTTTTATAGATTGAAATAACTAAACGAATTGTTATAGCTATTAGTTATATGCACATTATAGCTATAGTTGTTAATTGTATAATAATGTAAGTACATTTTATTTAAAATATTATTTAAACAAGATATTAACAGAGGGGTAACATCGTCTTCACGTCACCCCACGCCTCCTACAATTATGTGATATCATCATAATTCATAATTATCCTAGACAGCAATATGTTGATTGACAGTTTGTTTTATTTTACATTTTTAATAAATAAATATAATTTTTTGATTTCAGGATGTATTAGAATTCATCGAACAATCGCCTCATGGAGTAATTTATTTCAGTTTTGGTTCAACAGTAAAAATGTCTACAATACCGGAAAGCGTAAAAAAAGCGTTGACAAAGGCGCTCGCACGCGTCCCACAAAGAGTGTTGCTAAAATACGAAGATAAAATGGAAGACAAACCAAAAAATATGATGACGAAACAATGGCTTCCCCAACGCGATATACTTTGTAAATATTAAAATATATAATATAATTTTCATAATATCATTATCACATAAACTCAAATAACCAAGATCACAAATAATAAAACCTTTTACACTTTAAACACTATTTTCATAATCGCCGTTGCAGTGCACCCCAATGTGAAACTGTTCATCAGTCACGGAGGTATTTCTGGGCTATACGAAGCCGTGGACGCCGGTGTCCCAGTCCTAGGATTTCCTTTGGTCGGCGACCAACCGAGAAATATTGACAACCTGGTGAACGCCGGCATGGCTATTTCAATGGACCTACTGTCCGTCACCGAAGACTCGTTCTTAAACAACGTAATAGAACTCCTCAACAACAAAAAGTAATTATAGAAATGTACCAGGTAGTGGAAAAAATATTGAAAAAACGTCCACGATAAATTAAACTTATGAACCACTGCATGTTTCTGTAATAAAAATAAGGTATGAATTTAAAAGCTAAAAAGGCGAGAAGTAGCCTCGGCACTGCTTTGCTGAGTAAGTCCTATGATAGGATTTAATTGTTGTTCGTAGAAACTTGATATAAACACAGGGGAGGCGGAGATTTATTTGGAAAAACCTTGCTTTTTTCAAAGTAAATTATGTTGCCTATTCTATGATAGGCTCACCTAAAAATGTGTACGTACATTTAGTAAAATGTTAGTAAACAACATGACAAAAATATCGTTTACCTGTCGCCAAAGCGTAAAAAAATTTCTACCGGAAATCCAAAATAAATTTTTATGAACGTTTTAAGTTTGAGTTTTTACAACATTGGACAATGCACACTATATGTCTACTTTATCATTTACTATACTTGATAAAATTACCTAAATATTTTGCTTGAACATTTAATACAAGGCTTTTCACACATTTTTACAATATCAGTTAATAAATATTTTTAAAAAATAGGCAATTTTTTTTTATAAGCATTTCAAGTTAAAAATTTGACAACATTTATTAAATTGAATATTAACAAATTATTTTGCAGTTAAAATTTTATAAAATGTTTGATTTTTAAATTTTAAGTATAGCTAAGGTTTAAAAATTTGAAACAAGTTTTAATTAGTTCATACTGTAACTAAAAAATCTAAAAAATATATATAAACACAGTTCTTTAATAGTTTTAGATTCTGAGTGAAACGATGAATGTATTGATTTTACAATGATGTGTGTTTTTTTTTTTATTTTTTTTTTTTTTTATTTTTTTTTTTATTTTTTTATTTTTGTGTCTGTGTACACGATAAGTAGTCGAAATAATGCTTCGATTTTCGACTTCAGTATCTTGTTCGATGGGAAAGTGAATATCGTTGGTGCATTGGGGAGGTCAAAATTTTAATTTCCCAGTAGTTTTCAAAAGTGATGTGAAAAACAAAAGAAAAATTAAGGAAAAACGGGAATTTTTACGCAAAATCGATTTTTAACAAAATCGATTTTGGTTATTGGTGTAACTCTAAAACAAATGACCGTAGATGCATGAAATTTTCACTGGTTGTTTATATTTGCATTTTCTATACACAATACAATTTTGAAAATAATTTGACTTTTTTTGAACTGTTTACGGACATTGTCAGTTTTCAGTTTTTTTAAATTTTTTTTCTATAAATATCAATAAAATTTTATTTGTTGGGTAAAAAAGCTTGAAAATTTAATAGAAGGCTCCTAGGTTATTGTTTCAAAGGCAGATGAAAAAAATTAAAAATCCTTAGTCACAGTTTTTTTTTATACACGTTTAAAGTTCAAATCTTGAAAAAATACGGAAAAATCGCGAAAATTTGCAAATTATTTTGAGTTAGAAATTCATAAAAAATTTTCTTTTTAAATCTAAGATTTTAAAATCTAATACAAGATTCCTCATAAGTTTGTCTAACTTTATCAAAAAAAAAATTTCTACAAAAAAGTCAAATTAAATTTTTATGAGCGTTTTAAATTCATATTTTTACAACATTAGATATTCACTCGATTTCTCATGTACCGATTTCCTTATTTTCTTGTAATTCAAAAACGAATAACTGTAGATACATGAAAATTTCACTGAATGTTTATATTAGCATTTCCTATACACCATACAATTTTGAAAATATTTTGACACTTTTTGAGCTGTTTACGGGCATTTTCAGTTTTCAATTTTTTTAGTTTTTTTTTCTATAAATATCAATAAAGTTTTATCTGTTGGGCCAAAAAGTGTAAAAATTTAATACAAGACTCCTGATATATTTTTACAATAGCAGTTGAAAAATATTGAAAATACATAGGCACAGTTTTTTTTTATAAGCATTTAAAGATCAAATTTGGACAGAATTTATCAAAATCTCGAAAATTATCAACCATTGTAATTAATAAATTATAAAATGTTCAGTTTTTATAGCTAAGGATTGAAAATTTAAAACAAGATTGCATGTAAATAGATAATTCGGTTACCAAAAAATCTAAAAAATACACAAGCACAGTTTATTTGTATAGTCATTTTAAGTTCAAATTTGGACGAAATTACATAAAAACCTAGAATAACTATTTTAGTTATTTTGTTGTGATTGTATAATATTATTCGTGGGCACTTGAAACTTCTAATTTGTAATATTTTCATCGATATATTATGATGATAGTATCACGGTTTATTGTTGATGTATAACGCGTTATATGTACCTAATGGATATTGTGATATGATTAATTTGGAATTTATTATAGGTCAATTTTTTTTTTAATACCATAGATAAGTGTATAATATGTCTTATACCTAGACTGACATATCGTCTCCACTCAGAATCGTTTTTCTTATACAATGATATATCATTGAATTCAAATTTAATACCATCCATTATACAGTGACCCACTTGTAACCTACAGTACAGCAGAGCGACATCCACTTGCCCACCTTTTTTGAAGTTCAAGTTTAGATGAAATCAGATATTTAAACTAAGATGATCGATTTTCTGTCGAAATTTCAATATATTATTCGTAGGTGCTTGAAACTTCGGAAGTATATGATAATATACAAATAATATTAATTCAACTAACTAGCTACCAATAGTAATAATAGTTAATTTAAAAAATATATAAAATATCCTAGGCTTAATATTAATTCAACTTTCCGGCTACCGTACTAATAATAAGTAATAACAATATAAATATAATTCAAAATATCCAAACTGACAAACCGTCTTCGCTCAGATTCATTTTTCGTATACAACGATATTATATCATTGAATTCAAATTTAACACCATGCATTACAGTGACCCATCTTTAATCAGACACTTTATACACAATATTAATAAAATGTTGGTTTATTTATTTAAAGTTTTAAAACATCATTGGCTTTTAGGAATCTAATGGTGTGCTTGTGATGTGTTATTTGTATTTTTAAAAACTATTTACCAAACAGTTTTCTCAAATGATAATGATTATAGTACATGCGACTTTCCATGTTATTTGCAGAAATATGCAATTAATGTTCTTCCCAGTCAGATAAATGCAAAATTATTGTATGAATAATTTTAGCATTTTTGAATATTTTACAAATTATCAAACGTATTAATTCTTATTCAGAATCGGTAGAAGTCAAATATAATATAATAATATGCAGTTGCATGAATCATAATTATTGTAATTTGTATAATTATAATATTATGTACCTGTAGATACTCAGAGAGCGCTAAAAACGCTATGAAAATATTCAAAGATCGACCCATGTCGCCGGAATCGTTGGTTGTTTACTGGACAGAGTACGTCCTACGCCACCGTGGAGCTCCGCACTTGCAGTCTCGCGCCTTAAATCTGCCGTGGTATCAATATTACCTGTTGGACGTGATAGGTTTCGCGATTTCTTTCATATCCCTCATCGTTTTCGTAATCTACAATATTTTTAAATATTATGCTGTATATACAAAACTTTTAGATCGCTCGCGAAACGTCAAAGCACATAGTGAATAATTTTAATAATTTTAATCCATATAATAATGTTATCATTGTTTCAATTACCCCGATCTCTCTTAGGTATTGTAGTTCCCTTATTCTTACAATGTATATATTTAATTAATAATTATTATTGATTCCCAGTAAAACTATTCTTCGGAGTTCAGACTACGTGGTGTACTCCTGCAAGCTTTCGAACGTTATTATGTAGGTTAGCGTATTGACTTATTTTTTAAAAAACAGTTTCTAGCCCGGTGCAAAGCTAGGGATTTTACAATTTATATTGTATTGCACTATTTCTATTGCATTATTAATCCTAAGTAATGATATGTTTAACTTGAACTCTGTATATCTGTTAGTTTATTGTGTAGTGTAAGTACTAAGTCGGCATTGAGTTAAACACATTTTAATTATTATATTATGTATAAAGATTAATCAAATATTTTGTTTATACATTTCTAAAAATAAATTGAATATTATATTTATAGCTATAAATCACGCATATAATATATATTTATTGTGTACAATATTTATGTATAAGTGTTTCCTAAGTATTTTAACATGTCACTAATATAGTATTCACTTTGAACCTTACATTAAAGTTATTATAATATTGTATGTACCTATTGAAATATATTTTAACTTATTAAATTAATCATATTATTTGGTTCACTAATCTTATCACCATATAATATTTCAATTTAAAACCTATTATATAATAAAATAAAATTGATACTTACTTAATTGTTTTTCAACTTATGCACCTTTTTGTTTTTAAAAATATTACTATTGCAGGAATTAAAAGTTTGAGATAAATTATATTAATATATATTTTTTTGACGGTTGCTTCACGGAGTGATGCCAGGTATAAAATTATAAAACAAAAATCGATACAGACTAGCAATCATCCATGCATTTCTATGGATTATTTTTAAATAATAATATTTAAATGTATTATTATTTATTTGTTATTGAAATTTACAACAAAAGGCCATGTCTATACGTTTTAAGATTATGGACTCAAAAACTACTTGACCATTTTTGATGAATGTTTCAGAAATTGTTTTTCGAAATATCAGAAAAGTTATCATAAAATTAAGTTTTGAGAATAGTTTTGACCACGCTAAAGAATATACCAAGTGGTATATCCAAACCACCCCAGGAGGATCACCCAATGCTCATTCACATAGAATTAGTTCACAAAGCGAAATACCTACACCGCGGATACCGATTTACCTTCGAACTGATGTGAATACACAAAAACTTAGGTGTATCTCGGTAAAGTGCAAACAAAATGAAAAAAATATACAATGTGCAAGAGTAGGACGTTATTCGAATGAAATTTTATTTAGATGATTATTCAAGGAATACAAATCCCAATATCCTCAGAGGCTCAGAAGTAAAATACCTCGGCGTCCTAATTGACAAAAGACTGGCCTGGGGTCCTCATATCAAGTCAAAAAGAAAAATTCTCAATTGTCGACTCCACTTACTTCGCCCAATTCTGAAATCAAAATTACCCTTCCACACAAAAATAATCATCTACAAATCTTTATTATGACCTATCTGGGCTTGTGCTATCCAAATCTGGGGATGCGCTAAGCCATCTCAAATACGTACCCTCCAAGCCTTCCAATGTATCACTCTCTGAATTATCTCTTCCGCACCTTGGTACGTATCAAATTCCACACATAAAATTTTATTGATATTTATAGAAAAAAAAACTAAAAAATCTATTTTTGTAGTAATATCTTATTTTGTTGTAATTAAAAAACAAATGACTGTAGATACTTGAAAATTTCACTGAATATTTATATTTTCTATACACGATAAAATTTTGAAAATAATTTGACTCTTTTTGAGCTGTTTTTGGAAACAGGACATTGTCAGTTTTCAATTTTTTTAGTTTATTTTTCTATAAATATCAATAAAATGGTTTTTGTTGGGTAAAAAATCGTGAAAATTTAATGCAAGGCTCCTGATATAATGTTACAAGAGCAGTTAAAAAATATTAAAAATACATATCTACAATTTTATTTTTAAAGCATTTAAAGTTCAAATTTTGACAAAATTTATCAAATTTAAAATATCATTACATACTAAAATGTCAGTTTAACATCACAGACAAAAAAAAAACCGGGTTATGATGATACACGCATGAAGCTATAGTTGCAGTGAATAACTTTTGATGCTTAGCTTAGGTTTCAATGCTTTTATTAGTTATTAGTTATTAACCTGATTATTATGTCCCATGATAAATATCGAATAAGTAAAGTGCAACGCGTCTACAACGCATAAAATCCAAAAAAAGGCTACTTCGGACAGTGTTAACATTTGTATACCATTATTTATTATTATTATCTATATGGACCATAATATTATAGGCAAGTACTAAGTACCTAGTCAGTACATAGTAGTCATAATGTACTTTCTGATGTATGCGTTTGAAAAAGTTAGAAAATATACATATCCACCTATCATCATTACAGTAAAGTGGCCCTGCATATAATTATTATTTTAACGCATAATACATACATAAATTATTTTATATGAAGGTTTTTGAGATTTTGAATAGGCACCTAATATCTATACAAGTATTTAAACAAAAAAAAAACCTATCGTAGTGTACGTGATTTTCGCGTGATGGTCGTTTCTTAGATATATTTTTAACCAATAACAGGGTAAGCACTTTTGATAACCAATAATATTATTAATATTACTTGGATTTAAGTGAAGTACCTACTATAGTACATATACTTTATTATTATCAATTATATTTCACCATGGGTTCAATGACCGTAATATGAGCTTAAAAATGATAAAGCTATAGTACCTATAATACAGTATACACTACAGCACTACATGCGATATGATAGAGACATACGGTACTAATTATAGAATTAAGTTCTGATGATGATATCATTTAGTATAATATCTGATATATCTATAGTAGATTATAGTCTGTAATTATGATTTTAAAATTTAAACATTTTTCAACGGTAAAATCAGCGAAATTTATAGAAATTGTATTGTTATTTATAGAAAAAAAAACTAAAAAAATTGAGAACTGACAATGTCCGTAAACAGCTCAAAAAGAGTCAAATTATTTTCAAAATTTTATCGTGTATAAAAAATGATAATACAAACATTCAGTGAAATTTTCAAGTATCTACAGTCATACGTTTTTTAATTACAACTAAAATAAGAAAATCGTTTCATGAGATATCAAATTATTTTGAGTTAGAAATTCATAAAGAATTTTTTTTTTTAAATCTAAGATTTGAAAATGTAATACAAGATTCCTCATAAGTTTGTCTACCTTTATCAAAAAAAAAAATGTCTACAAGAAAGTCAAATCAAATGTTTATGAGCGTTTGAAATTCATATTTTTACAACATTTGATATACACTTTTGATTTTCTTATTTTGTTGTAATTAAAAAACAAATGACTGTAGATACTTGAAAATTTCACTGAATATTTATATTAGCATTTTCTATACACGATAAAATTTTGAAAATAATTTGACTCTTTTTGAGCTGTTTACAGACATTGTCAGTTTTCAATTTTTTTTAGTTTTTTTTTCTATAAATATCAATAATATGGTTTTTGTTGGGTAAAAAAACGTGAAAATTTAATGCAAGGCTCCTGATATAATGTTACAAGAGCAGTTAAAAAATATTAAAAATACATACCTATGTACAATTTTATTTTTAAAGCATTTAAAGTTCAAATTTTGACAAAATTTATCAAATTTAAAATATAATAATTATTTTGTTGTTAAAAATTTATAAAATGTTCAACTTTTATAGCTAAGGATTGAAAATTGAAAACAAGGCTCCACGTAAATAGGTTATTTATAAATTACTTTATTCACAATAATATCATCAAATATACTTGGTAATATCATAGGATGACTGACCGTTTTCGCTCAGAATCGTTTTTTTTTAAATGATATTATAATTGAATTCAAATTTAATACCATCCATTACAGTAACCCACTTGTAACCTACTGTACAGTAGAGCAACATCCACTTTCCCACCTTTTTTTTTACATTAATATTTTATAAAATTATAAAGAGCTAATCCCAGAGTAATATTATATTCTCAGGAAAGTTAAATTGATTTGATGTGCCTGTATAGTTATAGTCAGACAGTATAAAAATTAAGATGTCTCAAAACTAATGCATAATGTATAATGTATAATGTATATATTTTATAATTCATGAATTTTTAAAAATTGTAAATATTTCAAATCTACGGTTATTCGTTTTTGAGTAACTACAAAACAACAAAATGTCAAAAACTTGATTTTCGAAAAAATTCCCGTTTATTCTTAATTAATTAATTTTAGATTCTGAGCGGAGCGAGGAAGCTAGACAGTGGTGTTAATATATATTATTTTTATATCGTGTATACAAAATGTCTACCAGAAGGAGTGCTTCGATTTCATCAAATAGTACATTATCTTGGAGAAAATTGAATCAAAATGGTACTTTAGAGAAGTAATTTTCGATTTTCTCAATATTTGTTTAATGCTACGGGAAAAACTACTGACAAATTATGAAAAACTATTATTATTATAATTTCTAACGCTTTGTTTATCATTGTAGCAACGAATAAAAAATTATAACATTATAATATTAATTAAACTTAAAGGCTATATAATAAATAACACAAATTTAAAAAATCCAGACTGATAAACCGTCTCCGCTCAGAATCGTTTTTCTTATACAATGATATTATATCATTGAATTCAAGTTTAATACAATCTATTAAACATTGACTCACTTGTAAACTACTGTACAACAGAGCGACATCCACTTACCCGATATTTTTGTTTTTCCTTTCGCTTTTGAAAACTACTGAACATTTTTTACTTTTGATCCATCCCCTCCAAATATGTACCAACTAGATACATTTTCCTACTATGAAAGATGCTGACAATAATCTCAAAGCATTTTATAAGCTTTTTAAACTTTATAAAATTGTATTAACTGTATAACTCAAAGCATTTTTGCTACCCCAAAAGGTGATGCAGACAGAAAAAAAACACATCATTGTAAAATCAATACATTCATCGGAACTTAAGAATAAGCTCATTATTATAAGCTTTTAATTTTTTATTCGTATTGTTTTTCAACTATTTTCTAACTCGATTACAATAAATCTAATATCCTACAAAAAATATGCAAAATATGCCACAACTTCCGAGCCCAATTCACAAGATTATAATTCTATAATATGGTATATGTATTATTGTCTATTACGATTTAAAATTTAAACGGAGTAGTTCGAAACTATACTAAAGATAAAAAATGTATTATTTTTACTGTACCTAGTTATAATATATCTTTAGGCCCTGTTAATATTATATAACAATAAAGCATACCAATATAGTACACTGTAAATTATAATATTTACGTAAAGTACTGACTTATATATAACACTCATAATATAAGTAGGTATATAATTAATGTGGCTGACTGAATTTTACTTTTTATTATTGTATTAAAGATTGGTATTTTTAACTTCTATTCAATTTATAAAAATAAATTTCAAATTATTAATATGAAGATATTTGTTTTTGTTAGACAGTTGTCTATTCATTAATATTTTTGAAAATTAAAAATTAAAAAAATTTCTTAAACCAAAAATAATTTTGTAAGTAGAAGGATTTATTATTTTTTTTTAAATTCGAAAGATTGTAATATAATATTATGTCATAACGAAGTGGCCTATAACATATGTATGTGATTGATTAGTGTGTCTATCAGCATGCAATCTCTACAGACAACTCATACCAAAATAGTCATTTAACAAAAACTGTATAAAAAAAATTGTGTTTTTTAAAATAAAACTTCAAATTTGAATACCTACACTATGAATGTACTATGTATTATTATTATTTAACTGTGTTAGAATGTAATCCAACGTTTTCAGCGATTCAGCCTGTTCTAAATATATTTCAAACATTTCGAAAGACGAAAATCATTAGTTTCCGTTCCTTTTGATAACCACTCTAACTATCTATAAAGACAACAACAAGTATCACTCTTTATCACTTAAAATATTTGAATTGAATGCAGTCTGAGACGCACGAAAAACAAAACGAACACTATATCAAAACACTTATATCTACCGCGTTATTTTCTACGATCTGTTATCCATGTTAAAGAGTTCAATGACCGCAATTTTAGCATAAAAAGATAAGCCTATATTATAATACCAGCAATTCATAAATTCGTAATATATAAGTGTAAGAAAAACTCAAACTTTGAGTGTTCGAAAATTGCAACAATATTTCATGCTCTTATCTCCGCCTAAAGTGTTATAAAAGTGCGTATACACTATACATATTTCAGCTACAACATATGATTCATATAGATTAACAGCGCCACGCCGATGATGGCAATTTATAATATTAAATAAACGTTCGACCGGTTTAAAAACGGCGCCCTCGTACGATTCGCACACCACAAAACCGATCGCACTGTGCCGCTAACCATATACGCATTATCGATCGCAACAGGAAAATACAATTGTGCTTACCTCGCCGACTATTGTGATTTTCTTTTTAATTTCTCGCCGGAAATCGCCATCGTGAGCCCACGTAATATATATGGGACGTACTACTGCAGCTATGATGCGCACCGGAATGCCTTTGGTATCGAGCGCTGCTGCGGTGATGATGTTAGCGTTTGCCGTGTGGCCGGGGCCCGTCCCCGCGGGATGCGCGAGGATATTGGCCGTGGAGACGGTGGGCGGCAGGAGCCACTGGAACTTCATGAGTGGCATTATCAGGGCACTGGTGGACAACGGGCACACGGTCACCGCGTTCACGCCGTTCTTGGACGGTGACCGGGACAATTACACGGAGGTGGACATATCCAGAGGGTTTCCGGTGGGCCTGAACCTGGACCTGGTTGGCCTCTTGAACTACTACCGCAACCCTTTCTGGACGTATGGCGCTTTCGTGGAAATGGGCCGGTCGCAGTGCGACGTGATATACGGCAGCGACGAGATGAGAAAACTGCTGCAGGACCGACAACAGTCGTCGGCCGCGGGCTTCGACGCCGTGCTCATCGAATCGTTTTGGTCCGAGTGCATGTCGTACGCGGCCGCTCGGCTCGGTTTGCCGCTCATCTACGTCACGCCGCTGCCGCTGATCGCGTTCATGGAGCACGCCATCACCGGTCACGTGTCCAACCCCGCCGCCGTATCCAACCTGATGACCGTTCACGCCGTCCCCGAGACGTTCATGGAAAGGCTGAGCAACGTAGCGTTACTCGTCTGCGGTTCGGCCTTGCAACGGTACAAGGAGCTCGTGCTCAAGTACACCGAACCGCCCAAGGAGTACGATCTACTCGATCCAGTGCCACCGTCTTTGGTGTTCGTCAACAGGCATTTCATAAGCGACGCCCCGAGTCCGGTGCCCAGGAACGTAGTTGACGTGGGCGGTATACATCTGAAAGAGGCCAAGAGTTTGCAAAAAGTGAGTAAAGACTTATTATAAAAATATGTGATCAATGATAATGTTATTATATTTATTATCAGTAGAGTACGTGACTTGTACATTAATATGTTTTAAGAGCAATATATTTTTAACGATTTACTTAACCCCATATTTTAGCATACCTATTATAATATTATATCCTGATCAATAATATTAAAATAACTTTCAGATTCGTAAGTATTTTTTTTTTAACTTTTGGATCCACTAAACTGCGTTTCTGCAACTTAATAAATAAAATACGTCAACAACAATGTCGCTATGTCTTAAAGTGTGGTATTCTTATTTCTTTCGTCTAAAAATCGTTACATGTACCTAATTAAATACTACCATCAAATCCTGGTTGCATAATCGTTTACAGCATAAACAAAATATACAAAGTAAAAAATAGTGTTTTGTGATTACAATCCGGTATAGATACTACATTATTATATCATAATCATGATGTAGAGTTGATATAAATATTAAATATAATTTGTTTATTTATTTTATTCTGAAGATTATTTTTTCTATAAAATATAAACACTACACTATTATAACGTCTATACTGACTATAATATAAAGTTTTTTAAATTATCTATATAAAATTTAACCAATTTATATTGTAACCTCAAATTTTTAATATCCAACTTTATTTACAATGTGTATATAGTAAGATTAAAAATTAAAATAATTTGGAGAACATAGAGAGGAACTCCAGTTTTCAAATATCTGTGTTATTTATACGTACTTTTACCATAGAATATAATAATTGCTTCTACATATATACAAACATAGGTACAATAGTTTAATATTACATTTTTATAGATTGAAATAACTAAACGAATTGTTATAGCTATTAGTTATATGCACGTTATAGCTATAGTTGTTAATTGTATAATAATGTAAGTACATTTTATTTAAAATATTATTTAAACAAGATATTAACAGAGGGGTAACATCGTCTTCACGTCACCCCACGCCTCCTACAATTATGTGATATCATCATAATTCATAATTATCCTAGACAGCAATATGTTGATTGACAGTTTGTTTTATTTTACATTTTTAATAAACAAATATAATTTTTTGATTTCAGGATGTATTAGAATTCATCGAACAATCGCCTCATGGAGTAATTTATTTCAGTTTTGGTTCAACAGTAAAAATGTCTACAATACCGGAAAGCGTAAAAAAAGCGTTGACAAAGGCGCTCGCACGCGTCCCACAAAGAGTGTTGCTAAAATACGAAGATAAAATGGAAGACAAACCAAAAAATATGATGACGAAACAATGGCTTCCCCAACGCGATATACTTTGTAAATATTAAAATATATAATATAATTTTCATAATATCATTATCACATAAACTCAAATAACCAAGATCACAAATAATAAAACCTTTTACACTTTAAACACTATTTTCATAATCGCCGTTGCAGTGCACCCCAATGTGAAACTGTTCATCAGTCACGGAGGTATTTCTGGGCTATACGAAGCCGTGGACGCCGGTGTCCCAGTCCTAGGATTTCCTTTGGTCGGCGACCAACCGAGAAATATTGACAACCTGGTGAACGCCGGCATGGCTATTTCAATGGACCTACTGTCCGTCACCGAAGACTCGTTCTTAAACAACGTAATAGAACTCCTCAACAACAAAAAGTAATTATAGAAATGTACCAGGTAGTGGAAAAAATATTGAAAAAACGTCCACGATAAATTAAACTTATGAACCACTGCATGTTTCTGTAATAAAAATAAGGTATGAATTTAAAAGCTAAAAAGGCGATAAGTAGCCTCGGCACTGCTTTGCTGAGTAAGTCCTATGATAGGATTTAATTGTTGTTCGTAGAAACTTGATATAAACACAGGGGAGGCGGAGATTTATTTGGAAAAACCTTGCTTTTTTCAAAGTAAATTATGTTGCCTATTCTATGATAGGCTCACCTAAAAATGTGTACGTACATTTAGTAAAATGTTAGTAAACAACATGACAAAAATATCGTTTACCTGTCGCCAAAGCGTAAAAAAATTTCTACCGGAAATCCAAAATAAATTTTTATGAACGTTTTAAGTTTGAATTTTTACAACATTGGACAATGCACACTATATGTCTACTTTATCATTTACTATACTTGATAAAATTACCTAAATATTTTGTTTGAACATTTAATACAAGGCTTTTCACACATTTTTACAATATCAGTTAATAAATATTTTTAAAAAATAGGCAATTTTTTTTTATAAGCATTTCAAGTTAAAAATTTGACAACATTTATTAAATTGAATATTAACAAATTATTTTGCAGTTAAAATTTTATAAAATGTTTGATTTTTAAATTTTAAGTATAGCTAAGGTTTAAAAATTTGAAACAAGTTTTAATTAGTTCAAACTGTAACTAAAAAATCTAAAAAATATATATAAACACAGTTCTTTAATAGTTTTTTGAAGTTCAAGCTTAGATGAAATCAGATATTTAAACTAAGATGATCGATTTTCTGTCGAAATTTCAATATATTATTCGTAGGTGCTTGAAACTTCGGAAGTATATGATAATATACAAATAATATTAATTCAACTAACTAGCTACCAATAGTAATAATACTTAATTTAAAAAATATATAAAATATCCTAGGCTTAATATTAATTCAACTTTCCGGCTACCGTACTAATAATAAGTAATAACAATATAAATATAATTCAAAATATCCAAACTGACAAACCGTCTTCGCTCAGATTCATTTTTCGTATACAACGATATTATATCATTGAATTCAAATTTAACACCATGCATTACAGTGACCCATCTTTAATCAGACACTTTATACACAATATTAATAAAATGTTGGTTTATTTATTTAAAGTTTTAAAACATCATTGGCTTTTAGGAATCTAATGGTGTGCTTGTGATGTGTTATTTGTATTTTTAAAAACTATTTACCAAACCGTTTTCTCAAATGATAATGATTATAGTACATGCGACTTTCCATGTTATTTGCAAAAATATGCAATTAATGTTCTTCCCAGTCAGATAAATTCAAAATTATTGTATGAGTAATTTTAGCATTTTTGAATATTTTACAAATTATCAAACGTATTAATTCTTATTCAGAATCGGTAGAAGTCAAATATAATATAATAATAAGCAGTTGCATGAATCCTAATTATTGTAATTTGTATAATTATAATATTATGTACCTGTAGATACTCGGAGAGCGCTAAAAACGCTATGAAAATATTCAAAGATCGACCCATGTCGCCGGAATCGTTGGTTGTTTACTGGACAGAGTACGTCCTACGCCACCGTGGAGCTCCGCACTTGCAGTCTCGCGCCTTAAATCTGCCGTGGTATCAATATTACCTGTTGGACGTGATAGGTTTCGCGATTGCTTTCATATCTCTCATCGTTTTCGTAATCTACAATATTTTTAAATATTATGCTGTATATACAAAACTTTTAGATCGCTCGCGAAACGTCAAAGCCCATAGTGAATAATTTTAATAATTTTAATCCATATAATATTGTTATCATTGTTTCAATTACCCCGATCTCTCTTAGGTATTGTAGTTCCCTTATTCTTACAATGTATATATTTAATTAATAATTATTATTGATTCCAAGTAACATTATTCTTCGAAGTTCAGACTACGCGGTGTACTCCTGCAAGCTTTCGAACGTTATTATGTAGGTTAGCGTATTGACTTATTTTTTAAAAAACACTTTCTAGCCCGGTGCAAAGCTAGGGATTTTACAATTTATATTGTATTGCATTTTTTCTATTGCATTATTAATCCTAAGTAATGATATGTTTAACTTGAACTCTGTATATCGGTTAGTTTATTGTGTAGTGTAAGTACTAAGTCGACATTGAATTAAACACATTTTAATTATTATATTATGTATAAAGATTAATCAAATATTTTGTTTATACATTTCTAAAAATAAATTAAATATTATATTTATAGCTATAAATCACGCATATAATATATATTTATTGTGTACAATATTTATGTATAAGTGTTTCCTAAGTATTTTAACATGTCACTAATATAGTATTCACTTTGAACCTTACATTAAAGTTATTATAATATTGTATGTACCTATTGAAATATATTTTAACTTATTAAATTAATCATATTATTTGGTTCACTAATCTTATCACCATATAATATTTCAATTTAAAACCTATTATATAATAAAATAAAATTGATACTTACTTAATTGTTTTTCAACTTATGCACCTTTTTGTTTTTAAAAATATTACTATTGCAGGAATTAAAAGTTTGAGATAAATTATATTAATATATATTTTTTTGACGGTTGCAGGAAAATAAAAATGACAAGTAAATCAAAATGCAATTAATTATTATCTGATTATCCCAAAAAATGACATAGCATTTACATGTGGTAATTTACAACGTAAAAAGAGAGGGGGTTAGATACTTGATCAAGTGTCCACGGTCGTTTGATATTCTACAGGGGAGTTACTTAATTCTAGATATAGCTATACTTATGTATATAAATTAATGTATGTTTGTATGAGGCGTATGGACTTGGAAACTTCTGAACCAATTAGCACTAAATGTTTGTTTCGTTTTCAACCCCTATAGGTTGCTATAGGGTGGCTAAAACATGAATTTCGTTTTAGCTCACAAAAATTAAATATATTTTCGTTTATATTATAATTATATATAGTGATGCCAGGTATAAAATTATAAAACAAAAATCGATACAGACTAGCAATCATCCATGCGTTTATATGGGTTATTTTTAAATAATAATATTTAAATGTATTATTATTTATTTGTTATTGAAATTTACAACAAAAGGCCATGTCTATACGTTTTAAGATTATGGACTCAAAAACTACTTGACCATTTTTGATGAATGTTTCAGAAATTGTTTTTCGAAATATCAGAAAAGTTATCATAAAATTAAGTTTTGAGAATAGTTTTGACCACGCTAAAGAATATACCAAGTGGTATATCCAAACCACCCCAGGAGGATCACCCAATGCTCATTCACATAGAATTAGTTCACAAAGCGAAATACCTACACCGCGGATACCGATTTACCTTCGAACTGATGTAAATACACAAAAACTTAGGTGTATCTCGGTAAAGTGCAAAAAAAATAAAAAAAATATACAATGTGCAAGAGTAGGACGTTATTCAAATGAAATTTTATTTAGATGATTACTATTTATATAACATCTTATTCGAAATAATTATTATTCAGATGATTTTTTCACAATTATTCGAATAAGAATATATTATTCAAATAGTTTTCAAACATTTTGATTTGAGTAAAAAATTATTCGAATAATTTTCAACTATGATTATTTGAATAAAAAATTATTTGACTAAATTTCAAACATAGTTATTCAAATAATTTTCGTTTATTTTATTTGGGTCAATATTTGGTTGGGAATTTATAACAGGCACATATTATAAACAATAGTTGGCATTGTATTTTAAGTTACATGATTGTAAATTTTATTTTATTCGAAAAAATGCAAAAATATTATAAATAAAACAAATATAGATCTATAGAAGAAAGTAAAGAATTATAAATAATATATATAATTTTTTTTAATCATATTTTAATAATAATTGTATAATATTATAATATGAATAATATTTAATGCTAATGTTTCGTAATAATTACAATAATCATAAAAAGTAGTAAATAAAACTGAAACTGGACTATTTAATAGGTACGTCTTCAATATTGAAAAATAGTTATTACTGAGGTACATACTATATGCATTATACATGTAGATTGTAAACGTACTAGAATCATTCTAGCTATAATACATATTTTGTACTAGTATATAATAATGTTGTGAAATCATTCAAATAATAATATTTTCAAACTATTTGAATACATATTTATTCGAATAGTTATCTAGATAAAATTTTTCCCAATTCTGCACTGTTCGGGTTCACCAACCTCTGGAATTTTTAAAATAGTTTTATGCTAAACTTGTAAATTGAAATAGATTAGGTATGTTTGTTCTCTAACGAACATACAAATTTCACGGAGCATACTAAAGTTGTCTCCGAAAATATACGAACTGCTTCCGTCCCTATATAGTAGATGTATACACTAGTTTGCTACAGTGATCAGGTAGCTCATAATTATATATACGAACTGCCTTCCAAAAATGTCCACACTAATTGCTTCTAATATAGAATTAAGTAGTGACTCATAGACTTCACTAAAATATACGATATACCACAAAAATATATGAATAATTTATGTATACCAAAGTACATAATATATTGTGTTATAATAAAGTATAAAAATGTGGATAAGTGGATGTCACTCTGCTGTACAGTAGGTTACAAGTGAGTCGCTGTAATGAATGGTGTTGAATTTGAATTCAATGATATAATAATATAATATCATTGTATAAGAAAAACGATTCTGAGCGAAAACGGTCAGTCAGCCTATGATATACTAAGTATATTTGATGATATTATTGTGAATAAAGTAATTTATATATTTACTTATTTACGTGGAATCTTGTTTTAAATTGTCAATCCTTAGCTACAAAATTTGAACTTTTTATAAATTTGTAACTACAAAATAATTATTACATTTTAAATTTGATAAATTTTGTCAAAATTTGAACTTTAAATGCTTATAAAAAAAAAATGTGCCTATGTATTTTCAATATTTTTCAACTGCTATTGTAACAATATATCAGGAGCCTTGCATAAAATTTTCACGCTTTTCTACCCAAAAAATAAAATTTTATTGATATTTATAGAAAAATAAACTAAAAAAATTGAAAATTGACCATGTCCGTAAACAGCTCAAAATAAGTCAAAATATTTGGAAAATGTTAGGGTGTATAGGAAATGCAATTATAAACATTCAGACAAAATTTCATGTATTTACAGTCATACGTTTTTTAATTACAACAAAATAAGAAAATCGTTACACAAGAAATCGAGTGAATATCAAATGTTGTATAAATATGAATTTCAAACGTTAATAAAAATTTAATTTGACTTTCTTGTAGACATTTTATTTTTGATAAAGGTAGACAAACTTATGGATAATTTTGTATTACATTTTCAAATATTAGATTTAAAAAGAAAAATTGTTATGAATTCTCAACTCAAAATAATTTGCTAATTCTCGTGATTTTTCCGTATTTTGTCAATATTTGAACTTTAAATGCATATAAATTAAAATTGTGACTAAGGATTTTTAATTTTTTTATCTGCCTTTGAAACAATAACCTATGGTGTATATAAAATGCTAATATAAACATTCAGTCAAAATTTCATGTACCTACGGTCATTTGTTTTAGAGTTACACCAAAAACCAAAATCGATTTTTTCAAAAACAGATTTTGCGTGAAAATTCCCGTTTTTCCTTAATTTTTCTTTTGATTTTCACGTCGCGTTTGAAAATTACTGAGAAATGTTTACTTTTGACCCCCCAAAGTACCAACTAGATTCACTTCCCTATCAGAAAAGTTACTGTTGAAGAAAATCCAAGCACTTTTACTGTCCTAAAATGTGATGACAGACACAAAAAAAAAAAACAAAAAAAAAACACACACACATCATTGTAAAATCAATACATTCATCGGTTCGCTCAGAATCTAAAATTAAGTTTATCCTAACGTACCTATAATATTTAATATAATATGAGGAAATATTGCTATATTAATATGCCTATATTACTATTTACTATGCCTTCGAAATGATGAGGGACTTTAAATATTTTTACACCGGCTCTTCAACTATAATTTTGGATCTAGGCTTCCACGTCATCTAATTTGAATTGAATATTGAACCTAACTAGCCGACGATAATAATTTATTACACGCACACCATATAGTTGTCTCCATGGATACGAACGTAACGTTGAAAGACCATCACTTTATGTTGGGGTCCTGACGACGGGTATTAACGTCGCGTGTTAGTCGTTACGTCACCATGTCGTCGTCGGGATCTACAGTCAGCGATACAGTGGAATATCCAGACTACGTGCGAGAGTGTCTTAAGTATGTGTCAATCTACAGTAAAGGAGCATTTTCGTGTTCTTCGTCTGATGACGAAAATGACCGCAGTTACGACGAGGACGTGAAACGAATTTTGGCGGAACACAATGAAGCCGAGTTGAGAGATTGTGAAGCAACGGGATTTTCATCGTCCTACGAAGCGGCGACGGCGGCGATGGAAACCAACTTATCACCCACCACCTCTGACCGGTATGAGCACTGGGACGAAGCACTCGGAGACGCGGCCGTGGTGTACCCGCCTCTTGGCGTCGGCCGGTTTGCCTCTGAGACGTCGAAAAACCGAAAACTACTTATCCTCGGTGACGATACGGATGTCCAATTGGATCAGAGTGGAAGTTCATCTGCCCAGTTGCTCAGGAAGTGCCTGGAAGGTGCGCTATATGGACAGGACACTGAGGAGTTCACGGTAGCGCAGCCCTACTGCGCTGCCAACAAAAACCTGGACTTTGGCAAGTCCAAAATGTCACCTGAGGCTGTGCATGACTCTAGGAAGAGAGTGGAGAACTGGATGAGCAAATACTACGTCGTCGACGTTGACCCGCGTATAGGGAAGGGACATTAAGCTTAAACGTATTGAATATCATGTGTGTATGTGTGTGTGTGTGTAAAACTGTTAACACACTACACAGTAACACACATGTTTACATTTTTCTAATCTTTGAAAATGATCAACTAAATAAATTATATTATGATACAAATTTAAAAATTTTAATTTTAATTAATATCCTTAAATTTAGATGGATTACAATTTATACAACTTTATTTATTTAACTGTAGTTATTTTTTTTTATAAATATTGTTTGAAATACTTTGAATTGTAATGTAGATAACACCATAATATAGCTATATAGAAGGTGAATTGGCCGCCAAGTCTCACACCCAAAAACATTTATTTAAGTTTCCTAAAAAATATTTCAGAAAGAAATTAAAATTTGTAAAAATGTAAGTAATAAAATGCATTTTTATGAAGCAGATAGTATGAATAACTGGGTTAATACTTAATTATAATACATAATTGTATTTTCATAAATCATAATCATTGAAATTACTATCGTGTCTCGATAAAAAAAACAGCTGCAAGTGATAACGATGCTTCTAAAATTATTTATGATACGCACCGGCACATCTATCAAGAAAATTAACAACAAAATCGTCAGCCATATGAACAAACGTAATAATAATAAACTATTAAACAACAATCACAATCAGTCATCAGAGAACAATATTAATCCTATCTATAACTACTAATAATTAATACCAACTTCTTTAACATACCATATTAATTATTATTACAAAAAATATATAATTGCATATTCTGTTGTTCCTTGCTAGTTATTTTGGGAACTAATTCGACTGAAATAGGTAATTCGCCTGTGCAGTTTTGTTTACAGCACTTGGTATATTTTTTTAGCTTAGTCATAACTATTCTCAAAACTTTCCTGATATCTCTAAGAACACTCTCTGAAACTTGGGTCGAAATTGGTCAATTAGTTTTTGAGTCTATAATCTACAAACGTACAGACAATTATAAACATTACCTTTTGTTGTACATTTGAATAACAAACAATAAATAAGATATTATTTTATCTTATTTAAAAGAAATCCCATAGCGACGCATGGCAGGTCGGCTAGTGATATACCAATTTTTGTTTTTAATTTTATTTCAGTAACCAATAACAACCCAAACACAAATAACTATTCGCTTGTTGTAAGCAAAAACAAAATGTATGCGTAAGTTGCTCCTATACCATCCAAATACAGACGCAGCTCATCCTGCTGATGGCAGCTCGTGGCAAGAGCACGTGCCCCACCAAAAAATTAGATAATAAGAATATTAGTTATGATGAACTCAAATTATATTTTAAAATAATATTCTGTCAGTCGATATAACTGACAAATGACAATTATCAAAAAGAATCTAAGAATTATTGTTCTGGGTTGCAAACGATTGATAAATCGTATAATACAAATATTTATTCGTTTAGGTATACATATTAGACTACCAGCACGGCGCAGTGAGCACAACGATTGCCCCAGTAAAAAAAGGTAGTAACCCAATTTCACGTTTATTTTTTCAAATTGGTACTTGTCAAGTCAATTGTACGATGTGTCCGATCAACAATGCTGCATGTATTGTATACAATTATTATTGTGTGCACTTGTCGGTATGAATTACATGGTGAGATATGATCATATGGGACTCAGTCCCAGAGAACTCTAGCCCGGATTTTTATTTTTTTTACACATTCTTATCATCGCCGTTTTCCGTAATAATGCTGAATGCTCATTACATAACAAACATTATTTTATCATTAAAGTTATGATAGTGGGTTATAACTTATAAATATATAATATTTATGCCTCACCCGGGTGACTGAACCACACAGAATGTTTGATTTTACTATGATATTTGTGTTTTTTTTTGTCTGTCATCCCCTTTTGGGGCAGTAAAAATGCTTCAATTTTCTTCACCAGATTCTTTTTTGGTAGGAAAGTGGATCCACAAATTTGTACTTTGGGGGTCAAAAATAAAAAAATTCCCACTAGTTTCAGAAAAAACAAACAAAAATGAAGGAAAAACTGAGATTTTTACGCAAAACAGTTTTTGATTTTGTCGAAATATTTCGATTCTTGTTAGTTTCATTTACCAGTAATTGCGCAACTGTGGGGGGTCGGCAATTAAATTCTATGGTGGTCCAGATAATTTGAAAAATAATGTTAGAGGGCAAGAAAAAACTAAAGTATTAGTTAATAATTAATGTATTTATTTTTGTGTTAAAAAAATTAAAATACAGTTTAAGCTATCTAAGACAAATAATTTAACATCATTTAATATTATCCAGTTTTTTAAAGTTTGGTATTCTTGGAGAATTAACAACTAATTTGTCAAGTAACAATCAATGAGCAGTGTTTTCAAGTTATATACTCTATTACTCTATAAGAAGTAGTTAAATTAGAGCCCTAATCGAGGCTGATGTTATAATGTTATGACTTTATGGTGAGACACTCATAAAATTGAATAGGTATGTTATAGTTTCAGTCACATATTTAGACGTATGTTGAGTGTCGACTGCCTTTGGACTTTGTGACCTGACTCAGGCCAGACCGCGTCTGCGTCATAATAATAATAAACATTAAATGCAATATAAATGAATAAACGATAAATAGAGTGCCTAAACGTAATTAAGATTAGGTACTTTAGGTTATTAAGTGCTTACCTATATTATGACTTCATCTAATCACAATTTAATCTCACATTAATTATTACCAGCTACAGTTATTTTAGGAGGTATCTAGGTAGGGACACAATTTACAGTCGACATTGTATTGATGATTAATTTAAAAATGACTAAGTGAAACCATCTTTTGAAGACCCCTTGTTTAGAATGGTACCTACCTAGGTATTTAATTTTAAATATAGAATATTACACAAAGTACATACGTCTTCTTATTTCTTTTAGATTACGGGTATAATCAACAAAATCAATTTATCATAAAGTCAAGCCACAATTATTACGTCATCAAACCTCAATCGTATACATGTCTGCAGTCATACTTTTATTATAGGTACTACTATAAAGATAAATCTATACGTACCTACCAATTGGCCATTATGTACCATAGACTTGCCACTTACTTATAGTTACCTACCCACAATCATAAACTTAGTCCATGCTACAATTTACAAACAGACAAGAGTGTCCACTAAATATCATTACAATTTACAAGTAATTGGTAATTATGATTAGAGCATTTTTTCTACTTGAAAAGTTGAGAAGTTGTACAAACATTTTCAAACACCTCACCTAAACGTCTAAAATTATTAGACTGGACAAAATAAAAATAAAATTGAAATTAATTGTCAACCCCCTCCCCCCACCCATTGGAAAATCCTGCGTACGTCACTGTACTTTACTACTATTATAATCAACAGACATTTAATTCTCATTCAAAATTAATAATTATTATCTATTTATTGAGGTAAGAACCTAGGCATTTCGAATGATACTGTTATACTGTTACCTGCATCCATCAACGGGTTCTTAACAGTAAACACTTCACGTTTTGTAATTTACTTAAATAACGATTTGGCCGGGCACAAACTCCTAAATGTAATTCAAATGTGATCATAATTTAAACATAAACTATTCGTGAATAATTCTATTTTCGAAAAAAATATTTTGATATACTCACGAAAAATAAAAATACGAGAAGAAAATATAAAAAGTTATTATAATATTTATATTATATTAGGTATAATATTTAATATTAGAATTACAGAACAATAATAATTTATTATGAAAGATGAAAAATTAAAAACACTCGAACCAGTCGTGGCCCAAAACTTCGTACGGTGGATTCAGTTATAAGACGTGGTCACCCTGCGAGTTGTAGTATCAGCTATGACGATTATCAAAATAATAAATAATAATATTATTATTATTATTATTATTTATTATTATTCAACTAAATTTATTGCCGAATGCCGCCGATTAGTCATTCTCATTTTACGGTGTTCCGTGTTTGCGAAAAACAAAAACAACCTAACCGGTTGTATTGTTTCAGGTGGGTGAGTCATGCCACAAGTCCATCTCCACATTCTATAATTCTGTGTTATGCTTAAATAGATAATGATAACATAACATTTAACTTTTATAAAATCTTAAAACGATTCATGTCAATTGTGTCGCAGTACGACTAAGTTGAAGGTTGTTTCTAGGTTTCGTTCTCATGTGTATTCTGTGCTGACCCTGAAAATTTCAAACTTGTAGTTTACATCACGAGCAAATTACAAAACATTTCAGTAAGTATGTATTGTCTGGTCTTTGATTTTGTTCAGAAAAGAAATTTCAGATTTTCTTCTAAAAACCATTATTGATATCTAGGTACCTGTCGTAATGCGTAAATGTTGTCGTTTTAATATTAATTAACTTCAATTTAACTTTTATTGAAATCCACTAAATCAGTGGTGGATCCAGGGTTTAATTTTTTGGGGGGGCATAGAGGGGGTTAAAGTACAAAAAGTACATACATTTACTAAAAAATTGGCTAAACACAGTGTAAAACAAAGGGAAGCTACGGCGATTGGGGGAGGGGGCAAATGCCCCATTTGCCCTCCCCCTGGATCCGCCACTAGACTAAATAAAGAAATAGTCAAAATCAATACCTAAATCACAAATTTTATGAAATCTAAAATGTTGTCTTATTATACAAGTATTATTATTATTTTAAACCTTTTGTTTGAAAAAGAAAAATCTAATAAAATATTAAGTTATAAATTCTTATGATAAGTACCTAAAGTATAAAAAAAACTTTTTTTAAATATTCTCATTTATAGTTACACTTATCTATAATTTTTTGTAACTTATAAAGTAATAAAGATCAATTATAGGTACACAATTATTTAGCATTAAGGCAAGTAATGTTTATTAAGGGTACCCATTGGACGGTTTTTGTATTATTTTTATTTGGTTTTATAATTCAATCAATGTTGCAGTTATTATTATTATAAGCACTATATTTGATTTATCAAATATCATATGCAGTTTCTGTTTATTATTTTAGGTTAATAATTGTTAATAACTACATTAAATATACATCAGTGTTGTAGTCCTTTGCAGCATTTTGAATGTTAAACTAATCAAAATTTAAAATATTGATTTTTTTCTGCTTTTTTTTTTTTAAATAAAAGTTTGATATAGTTGAAAGTTGTAAATTTAGTCTGGTCATTTCTATTTTCTATAGTAACAGTTGAGTAATATTTTTTCCGACTGGATACTACAATTGGTTTTTGATTTATGCACTATAATAAATAAATAATTTTTTTTTATATATTTTATATTAATAAATATAAAAGATTTGTCGTTCATGGAACCTCCTTTCCCCTGATTTATACAACAGTGTTTTATGTAGATTTAAGAAGACGCTACAAAAATGTATGGTTTAAAAATTGCCATAACTTGCCTCTTAATAAAAAATAATTAAATCAATAAAAACCTCCAAGATGCCCTAGAATTTTTAAAATTAACAGAGTAAAATGGATTAGGTATTGTGAATGTAAAATTTGCCATGTTGTACATTTGTTGATTTGTGGCATCCTCTTAACAAAACAAATTGTATTTTTCTAATGCATGATTTTATTATTATTTCTAGGAATTTTGAATATTGTAAGTATTGAGAATTTAAACAGTGCCTATGATGGAGTCAGAATTAAAAAATCAGAATGACTTAATGCAGCAATTAAAATCTTTACGTGCCGAAAAAGAATTATTAGAAAAACATGTATTTGTACTCAATGAGTGTTTATCCGTGGAGGAATTGAAAACTAAAATATCTAATCTAGAAAAAAAGAAAGAGATGTTAGTATCATTAGAAAATGTAATTGGAAGATTACGTTCTGAGATTGAGCCGCTAAAGTATTTGAAATCCATTTTAAAAACTAAATTAGGTGATGAGAATAAAATTCAATCAAATAATATTGGGTCTGAGTTAGTTGAAGGACTTTTGGAAACACGTGCTGAGATTGAGCCTCTAAAATATTTGAATACTATATTGAAAACCAAGTCAGATGTTGAAAATAATATTCAATCAAATAATATTGGTTCAGAATCTTGTATTGATATGGGATTTTATGTTCCTAAACTTGATTTCAAATTATGTAATGATTCATCTGTTGATGTTCAACTAGTACAACAAGAGTCTACAACTTTTATCCCTCAAATTGCACAAAACACTCCTACTCATTCGGGCAAATATAAATTGGATTTGTACCCAAAGTTAAATAATGTTAATCTCATTGATACATTCCAAACACCAATACCATCTAAATCTAATTCAGTTTCAACTGTAAATGATGGTAGTCTTGATGAATGTATGCAACTGTTGGATCAATATGATGTAGTTACTGATCAAGAAATATTAAATTTCCCTACAGAAGAAGTAAGTATAGTTATATATTTTCTTAACAGTTTGAAAATTTAAAGTTTAACATTTTATTTTTACAGAATGATTTGAAAAGTCAAAGTGTTGACCAAGAGCCTACTAATAATATTAGTATTGAAAATAAAATACAAGATGCACAAATAGACACAACAGCAACTTATCATTTTGATGCTGAGGATAAAATAAAATCCAAAAGCCAAGTACCTATAAAAGTAAAGTTTTTTTTTGTCCATCACTATTAAAAGAAATGTTTGTTATCGCAATGCTTTTTTATTTTTTAACATTATATTTATCAAAATATTATTTGTATTTTTTATAGAAAGATATAGAATTGAGCTCTGTTAATCCTGCCTCTGTAATATTTGAAAATGCTAGTAGTACACTTCACGAGGCTAGTACATCTCAACCAACTCAAAACAAAGAGACTTTATGTTCAGATTCCAATGTTAGTATTGGTGATTTGTTACTAAAAATACCACATTTGTTATTGCAACAAGGAATCGATTATATTCAAGTTAGTCCATTTTATTAAGTATTTAATATTAATTTATCATTTTACATTTACCCAGATCTTTTATTTTTGAAAATAGTAGTCAATAAATAAACAATTTACCTTTTACATTTCCTTAATTAAGTAAATTCTCATGTAAAAAAACAGCTTTTCTAAAATAAACCAATCAAACAAATAGAATATAAATATTATTTTTTGTCAGTATAATTTCAATTTTATTCTATAATAATTTATATTTGTTATCAAATTTTACAGGATGAAGAAAACGTGAATCACTCTTTGAAAAATGTAAATGTTAGTACAGACGTATCATCAAAAGAGCATAATAAATGCAACAAGAAAAAGGAATTGAAAACATTTAAAAAAGAAGTGAATAAATTCTTAAATGACTATACAAATTTATTGCAAAACAGTTCACAAGTATGGTGTTTATTTTTAAATTTTTCTTATTTTTAAAATATGTTTTTTTTAACAGGCAACAGAAAAGAATAATGTATCCACTGAACAAACAGAATCAGGTCAATATGATGAATTGCCGCGTAATGTCGATAACTCTGAATGCAGCATTAATAGCTTCAATGATATGAATTTAAAAATTGATATCTTGCGCGGCATATACTCTTGGTTTTGTCAATCCAACTGCTTTACAAAAAACGCATTGTTGTGCACTGCATAAACGGGCGAGACATAATAGTTTTTGCTGGACCGGGTAATGGTAGAACCATGATGTTTACCATACCATTACTGCAACGTATTAAAACCAATTTAAACGAGTGTCAAGCATTAGTATTAGTACCAACCAGAGACCTTGCTGTACATATTCAAAAGGTATGCTAAGCATGGATTTTCATAGCTATTTTTGTGTTTTTTACTAAACTTATCTAAAATTTAAATTAAATAGCAAAGTCAAATTAATTTAAATAAAATACCATTAGTACCATCAGAACTTAATGCACTTAAAAAGTACTAGATATGCATGCATGTGTGCACTTAGAAATTACAAATATGCTTTAATAATATGTACTTATTTTTATTTTTTTTACTAAAAATTATAAATACGAATATATTTATATCTTATCATTTTTAATGAAAACTCAAAATGTTATGCCAACTAGGGATTTGAAAAACACGTTACCTTAATACATTTTGAAAACTGTCAAAATAAATTTACATTATAATGTATTTATTTTTTCATTGCTAAATTTTCTAATAACTGTATTATTCACTTATCTTTAACTATCAAAAATATCTAATGGTAAAATTAAGAAATATGCTTTTAAAGCCACATAATAAATAACTATGAAAAAATAAGTACTATATACTTTTAATTTTTTTTTCTTAGTGTCGTGAAATTAATTTCAAGCTTACTTAACAATAAATTTAATAGCTCCAAAAAAAAACATGCAAAAGCAACACATTCAGAGCCATAGACCTATGTATGCTATTTTTACATCAATATTACCAAAAATATATTCTGCATAACATCATGAATGATAAAAATATTGGTTATCATTTATTGAATTCAAATTACAAATTAGTCAATTTTTTAATATTCATATACAGAGTGATTCGATAAGCATGCTCACCCCCATATTTTCCTTTAATAATGAAATTATTCAAATTCTGATTTGGCTTTTTTTGAAATTCTTGATTTTTTTTGTTGTACTAATTAAGGAGTGTTCTGACCTAAACAAACATCAGTTTTCAAATAGATGTCTCTTTTTTTTACTATAAATTATTTAGTGTATATTTTTTTTGAAAATGTTGATGTTTAAATTTAAACTCTATTTAAATTTCAAACAAGTAGTTTCTTAGTTATTAAAATAATTATTCTAAGGATAATAGTCCTTAAGAGTGGTTTTCAAAAATAGAAAACAGATGCAGTATTGGATCTAGTATTTATTATGCTGGGACCACTTTTACAAATTATAATGCTAATAAATTAATATTAATCATCAATATTTTTAAATCATCGTAGTCAAATTATCATGGACCTATTATCCTTAGACAAAGTTAAATAACTCAAAAACTATTTGTTTGAACTTTGATTCTGATGTAAAAACTTTCAGAAAAATTATCTACTAAATAAATTTTAGTCAAAAAAGAGGGTTCTCATTTGAAAAACAGAAGTTTGTGTCACCACTGGACACTTCAATACTACAAAAAAATTCAAGAATTAGAATAATTTTATTATTAAATAAAAAAAAACAGGGATAAGTATGATTAGTGAATCACCTCTTATTTATAGAAATTGAATGTAGGTGTTTTAAGAACTATTATAATTACATAAAAGTCAACAATAATAAACACAGTATAGTTTTACTTGTTATTACTTATTATTTCAAGGTAATTATTTGATGATTTATTTCTTAATTTAGATCATTATGAGTGTTGGAGACTTTTTGGGTGTTAATGTGTGTATTGGTGGTGACAATGTTCCAAGAAAACTATCTGTTGTTCCACATGTAGTCGTTGGTACCCCCGGCTGGAGTATCCAATATGATTTCATGTAAATCTCTACGTACTGGAAGCATTCAAACAGTTGTAATCAACAGAGCTGAGAAGATGTTAACTAATAATTATACCATATTAATTGAAGAAATAATGAAAAAACTAACAAGGACCAGACAAGTCACTTTACTGACGTCCGATAAACTTGATCATGTATTAGACATTTACATGGAATCCTTACGTGATCCACTGGTTATTATTAATGACCAAGAAAAAGAATACGATCTGCTAAAAAGTATGTCACCATAAATAATTGTGTATTAATATTTATAAATTTAAAATGTTGTAAGCCTATCTTATTTCTTAATAATATATTTCATTAATACTTTTCAATTTGTTTTGTTTTAATCTTAGATCTTCCAAAACAGTTTTATTTAAACATTCAAAAGGAATGGAAAATGAATGCACTTTGTGAAATTAATGAAACATTGAAAATACAGAGATCTATCATCTTCTGCAACACCTTGGATAGAGCTCAAAAACTATGTGAGTCATTACAAAGATTGGAATATGCAGTATCACTTTTTCATTTAGAAATGAATGCACATGACCGCGAGCAAAAACTTGATATGTTTTCTTCTAACAATTTAAAAATGCTCATCACTACAGATCCAATCAAAGGCAGCCAGTTTCAGCAAGCCGCTTGGATAATAAATTATGATTTACCTATAAATCCTATTTGTTATCTAGATAGAGTGGCCAAATGTGCCGAAAATATAAAAGTGATAAATCTCATTGATGAGAATGACGACCAAACAAAATTGGCAATTGAAACACACAACAAATCTTATATGATTCAGATGCCTCTGAATATGATTGATTTGTTACAATATTAGACTCGTTTAATGATTATATTATTTTTGGAATTGAGTAGTATAATATTCATGACTATGATAAATAATATAATATACATATTATTATTATTATATTCTACTATTAAACTATTCACAATATAACTTTTCTAGGAAATGGGTTTCATTATTGTTATTTTCCATTATTTTATTGTTACTTAAATTGAATTTTTATGGCACTTAAGGGATGTTTTTAAAGTTGTTTTTATTTTTATTTTTTATATAATTTTACTATTTGTGATTGATTTATGAGTGATAGAATAATATTAGAATGTTATTCAAGAAATTATTTTGAAAATTAAAATTTATATTATCTTAATATTTATCTTGATAATTATTTATAATATTTTATTAAGTTATCAAAAATGTTCTGTTACTGCTGTATTACTAATGTAATAGGCTTTTAAACTAATATTTAAATGTATTAAAGTTAGCGACACAGATTCAAATTCTAAAAACAGCCACTGAGAGCAACTGCAGGTGCAATTTGTACAATCTACCGTGTGGTTATCACACCATGTTCTAGGTTTTATCTGTTTTCAGAAGATTTATATGTTTCACGAAATTCAGTAATGACAACAAAAAATCATTAGCAATTGTTATTGTATCAAATATTTGTATCATTGATATCATTTTAACTATTTGGTCAAAATGAATATACTTAAATGAATATGTAGGTACTATCACAGAATAGATTAAACTATGTACTTGAACTATGAGTATAAATATACTATAAAAAGTAAAAATAATAATTAGCTGGTGTATGTCAATAATATTGTTATTATTGCTACATATCATCTGAAAACAAAATGCAACCTAGTAGTAAAAGATGGGGTGCCGTGCTAACTTTCATTGGCGTCCCTATTAAATATATATATTTAAACGTTTGCCACAGTTAAAAATTTTACAACTTTTGCTTGCCTGAAGGCACTTGCTCGATTAGCATGGCTCTTAAGATACCATCGATTATAATTAGAACAAATCTATCCACAAGTTACAACCGTGCAGCAAACTGATTGTGTTGTTAAAGTCTGTAGTAGTGTTGTAGTGGAATACACATTAGTTATTGCTTTTAAGTTATAAGTTTATAACTTATAAACTATAAAAACAGCAACGGGTGGTATTTTTCTTTGGGCAGTCACAGTGTCCGGAGAGAGAGGCCCGCCATCCCCCACACGAGCATGGCAGACACCTACGGTCGCCCACTTAAAAATTGTGCCAAGAAAAACACACACACGTGTTCAAAACCTACAGTACCCTCCACCCCACAGTTTCACAGGCTAATGTCCTCAGTTTCAAAGCCTAAACCAAAACAAGAATTATGGATTATAGTAGGTACTAGGTAAGCATGTAATATTATTTATAAACCTACAGATAATTATTGATGTTCACAATTATCATTAACTATTCAACTATTAAACTTACATAGGTAACTAATATACCTAACTTGCCAATGAAAAATGCAGGTCAATTATTATTGTGATTATTATAATATCCAAGAATAACGATTTTAGTTAGGTTATAATATTAATTAAACTTACCGGCTACTGTATTAATAATAAGTAATAACAATATAAATATAATATAAAATATCCACACTGACAAACCGTCACTACTCAGAATCGTTTTTCGTATACAATGATATTATATTATATTTCTATCATTGAATTAAAATTTAATACCATCAATTATACAGTGACCCACTTGTATCCTACTGTACAGCAGAGTGACATCAATTTACCCGCCTTTTTATACCTTACGCCCTTACTTAAAATAAGTTATTTTAAATAACTACATAAATACGTAAAATATACATTGACTCGTTTTAAAAAAAAAAAAGTATAAGGACTTATTATATTTTTAATGCAAGTTTCTAGAAACTACAGCTGTAGTAGGTAGGTGACATTAAATTCAAATATTTATTTATTTAACTATTTAACGATCATAATTATTATAAAGCTCAACATAATCACAAGCACAGTAAAACCAAACAATAAATTGCATTAAATAATACAACACAGTTAAAGAAAAACTATGTTATATTTTAAATGTATATTCGGTTTGCCGTTTGCCGTTTGCCGTTTCCAAAAATTACAAAGGAGGGGGAAACCTTTGGGATTTCAGGGTGGTCGGTGTGCGTGTCGATGCGGGATCTTTCTTAAATACCCAGGGATTGGTGACCGGTGAGCCCTTTAATATCAATATAAAATACTCAAATACGCAAATTATAATCATATAGAAAGTAATAATAATAATAATAATAATAGTAATAATAATAATTGAGGAATACCACGTTAACTGAAAAACTGCTGATCAACGGATAATTCCTGAATCCTAATACAAAACTACAGTAAGCATACAATTATTCAGATGCAGTTTTAAATTTAAATTCTATGTTTTATCTTATTAATAACTATGTACATGGATAAATACTAAATGGGTAATATACCTATATATTACCATCATCCCCATTCAATCCACTCTCGTTTTAATTCTTCTTTCTTTATCAGTGCTCGAATTGGGAAAAATCAAGTAGAGGAGCTCAAATTTCGATTTTAAAACTGCGTTCCAATGGCGCAATTACTTAACACAGACCCGTGAGGGGCATTGACCCCCACACCTCCCACGCTCCTGCCTTACATACATTTTGAATTCCAAATAGGTATAATATATTTTGATAGCAATATATACATCTTACATTGTTACAGTAGAAAAAAAATTAATAATAATCTACCTGTTTATTCAATATACTAAAAAGATAACAAAATTAATAATTATTGTTTTTGATTCAAAAGAGTACACTTCAGTATCTGTGCCTTTCATAATTTTTTTTTTCAATCCTTACATTGGTTAAATGACTTCGATGAATCTCCACTGGTCTCTATCCATTACTGCTACTTTTAATGCTTTGTAATTTGTTTTTCCTATATCCTCTATGATTTGTTTCATAAATGGTATTCTTGCGGTCTACCTCTTCCGGATTTTCCGTCTTTCTTTCCTTCTATTATTGTTGTTATCCATGCATTGTTTCTTATTATATGTCCATTCATATTAGTTTTCATCATATCATATTAGTTTTCGTTCGTTCATTTTTTGGAATACTTCTTCATTTTTTACTCTATCTGTCCAGGGAATTTTCAGTGTTCTTCTCCAGCACCATGTTTCAAACGCTTCGATCCTTCTTCTTTCTGCTTTGAGTATCGTCCATGTTTCTGCTCCATATAGTGCTATACTCCATACAAAACTCTTTATCAGAGTTTTTCTTGTCCTAAGGATGACAGTGTTTGTTGTGAAAAGGTGTTTTTTTTTTGTGTGCGCACCCCCCCCCCCCCCCTTCTCCCACTGACCTTTATAGCATAATTGCAAAAAGTCATGTTCACGAATTTGATTTTGATATTTGGCGGCACATGTGGACGGGTACCTACCCTACCTACCCAATGTATTTTTAAAGTTTTTATTATTAAAGTAAAAATAATAATATATGATATCAAATGTTTTATTATTATCGTAGTATAATATCAACAGTAGGTACTCAGTATAGGTAGGTATATTATAATCCACACACTATGCACAATGTACATTTTATAATACTTATTTCTAATATTATCATACGGAACGTCGGAACATGAAATTGGAATTGCACGAGTCGAGGATAATCCTTCCAAATTAATCAAATTTTGCCGCAAGGTACTTATGTACAACTACCATTATCAAACCATACAATCAAACATTTGAAATGTAAACAATAATATCTCTGTTTATTAGAGTTGACAACATCAGTATAAAAGATACATCTGTGAACAATATATTTCAAGCTTTACTATGACATAAATGTGCGATGGTTTATATTATTATTTGAATAAAACCATTCTAACCAGTGTATAAAAACGTTCTGTTCCAATTATTTAGGTTTATCATTTAAATTATTTATTTCCTTCTAAAAATATTAATATTATTAGAGCCACGTAATATTATCTCCAGAACCTCTATGTTTCTTGAATTTTTAATGTTTTAAATATGTGCTACAATATTTTAAGATGGATGATTTTCGAACGCGTGCATGTTAGTTATGATATGATAGTTTTTTAAACTCGATAATAACTTAATCTCAGTAAACAACAACTAATAAGCAATAATGTTTCTTCTATAAGAGTATTATTTTATGTAATTATAATAAATAATAATATTATATTTAAAAAAATACTTCTCAGTAGACAGAGGCACATAATAATATTATCACCACATCAATAATAATATCATTTATTCATATGATGTTACATATATAAATATATTAATACGTATAGCCTATAAGTAATAATCATATTAGCCATAATAATAAGCCTTTCGTTTAATGCTTTGACTTAATATTTATTCAAAGATAATATAAATATCCAAGTTGATGTTGTGTATTTAGCGTTCATTATTTTACTTTTACATATTATTACATTATATACATAAAATAGGATTTTATAAATAGACTATATTCTATAAATATGATTTTAATTGTAAGTAGGTACCTATATATATGGCTACATAGTATATGTCGGATATATTAATTATTAATTATTAAATAACTAGGTACCTACCTATACTTTGTATAGTCGCAGCGACCAATTAATAGTAGGTACCTATACTATTATACTAGGTAGGTACCTAATTGTTTTAAATACTTCAAGTTTAAGTATTTCGCTCTGGAGTTACACATCACTTACACGGCATATAATATATTATCTTTAATAAAGGAATAAATTAATAATTTAATAATGGATTTTCGCTTAATGCATTACTATGGTATAATACGTTTTTATTAAATTATATTTGTATGAACACATCTTATATCAATAATATATAATATATAGGTATCATCGATTTAAGAATATGTAATCCATAAAGACGATAGACCATGGTATGTCTTTATACTTTAAATATATATAAATAAAAAAACTAGCTCAATACATTTAATAATAGTTACCTATTCTTTAAAAAAAGTAGTTTCATTTTTTTTTCAAACGATTATTCAAAAGAAACAATGTTTTATATATTTACCAAGCTTTATGGTTTTGTTTTATTGTTACAAAGGTTGATTAAATTCGTGACGATTGTACAATGCGGTTTTACTACTTCTTTGACTACCATTAAATGCGCATGTATTAAAAAAACAGTTTCCTAAATAAGTGCATATTATATTATGTAGGTACCTATATAATAATATAATACTGTATTTTTTCTTCGTCGTTAAATTATTATTATAGTCTCTTGTAACAAACCATAATTTAATGTTAAACGGTATGTTACCAGGTTATTACCTCTATACCAATGTTTTATAATATTATAATGCTATTATAAATGGTAATAATTATCATTGATATTTAAATCTACACATCATTTACAGTGTAAAA